>NC_091505.1:3513103-3665738 GCF_947461875.1 Haliaeetus albicilla | reverse complement strand
ATTGTCAAGTAACTTCTCAGTGCTCCCTACTCTTGCAGAGAGTGGAGACAGCCATTCTCAATACCAGAATATATAAGGGATATTTTGACCGTATTCTTTACTAGGAACAGATGCAGAACTGCTCTTTTCATACCTCCATGTTGTTGATCACTTTGAGGAAGGTGAATGCCATTCCACCACCAATGATCATCTCATTGACCTTATCCAACATGTTATTGATCAGCTGGATCTTATCCTGAACTTTGGCTCTGGAGAGAAAGAAGGAAAAAGAATGAGTAATGTAACCACTGCCCAAACTCCTCAGACAGAACTTACTCCATAGTAATCTTCAGTTAAGACAGTATGAAGCCTCACAAGGACTTCTTGGATCAAAGCAGAATTAATTAACTGCTATTCAGTAATGGCAGTATCATGACTGTGGCATGTCAAGGCCACTCAGAGAATGATCCTGTTGGATCCTTTGTTAAGGAGTTGTTGGGAGCGGACAGAAAGGAAATTTGGCAAATTAGCAGGCCAGCATTAAGCATCAACTTAAAAGAGCATTATTCAGCCCTCCATTTTTTTCCTATTTAAATATAAACTTCGTTTGGCACTTTAGAGCCTGATTTCCTCTGACTGTCCAGCAAGGCAGAGCAGAGATCAGAGCACTGCCATTCACAACCACTGTCCAACCCCAGATCCTCTGTACCAGCTACCACAGGCCCAGCTCCTGTAAACCGTCCAGGTCTGGCACCCCACCACACTCACAGTACAGCTTCAAACTACTAGGGTGACCTGTGATACAGAACTCCCCTGCCCAAAAGCAGATGACTGCTTTCAGTACAAGATACAAATGATAATGGAACAACAATACCAAAAGTATATGGGAATGGCAGAGGAGGCAGCAAATAGACACAAGTCTCTTGTCTTCCCTCTTTAATGCCATGTATGGAATTTTTGCTGTTATCTAAAAGAAAGCTTCATAAGGGATCTTAGGAAACAACCCTGAGCTAAACCTAGGCTGGTACTCAGGAGACTTGCATTATAGTCTTAGTTTGACCATGCCCTACTTAGTGACATTAGACAAGACCATTTCCTCTTCTTGCTTTAGTTTCCCCATCTCTAAAACAGGGATAATGATACAAATTTCATTAATAAAACGCTTTCAGACCTAACCATAAGTATTGCCTCTACAAATCCAGCCTTAGTGACCATGGAGAGCTCTGGTGTAAACCAGCCACCAATCCCAGTTTAAGCTGTGAAGTTACTAATGCTGCTACGCTGTGGGAACTGAACTGGTAAAGAAGCATTGATAGGATGGGACAGAGCCACAGCAAAACCCTGTGGGGCTCACCTTGCCATGTGCAGTGTCAGGCAAAAAGAGATGTGAAGGAATTAGATTTTTGTTTCTTTCCCTTGCTCATACCCTGCTCGTGGCACTGAATTACTTTCTGGCACATGGTCTTTCTTTGCCAACACATTTCATTTCCACTTTACTTGGTAGCACAGTTGTTCTCAGTTCATATTCTAGGCCCAATTTTGTTATATATAAGCAGTAGCAAACCTGCAGCTGAACCACATGCAGCTTTCAAGTGTGACTTCCCTCTGGTACAATTGAGCAAGAGCTGCTCGATCTGCCGTCCCACCTAGGAACCAGCTGCACCACCAGCAGAACAGTGGTGCTTTCAAACAGATAAAAGTATTTTCTGGCTCTGAACTGCTCTCAGAGCTCCTCCTGTGACTCAGTAAAATGCAGTCAGCATTCATCAGTCCTTAGCCACAAAATGAGTTCAGTATCAAGCTACTAGACTGGGACATGCTGGTCCCCCTTGTTATGCACCTCTCAAAAAAAAAAAAGGTTATTTTGTTCCCACTGGATTTACAACACTTCCAGACTTTACTAATAGACCTGGTATTTTAACATTTTGGCCATCCTAGCTGCTGCTCTAACTTGAACATCTGATAAGGTAACAAGCTTTCCCTTGGTGATATACCTGCAACTTCCATCAAAGGCAATGAGGAGTGCATAGCACTTATTGATGGGTCACCTGCAGCTGTAAACCTTGGAAGGGTACTAATAAAAAGAAAAAAAAGCATTGTTCAGCATAACCAAGGTCATAAAAGAAGTTTAAAACTTTATGTGAGGACTGAATACTACTTCTTAAAAAACACATTTATGGGTACGAAGAGCGGGAATAAGCCACATAGTTTATCAAGGACACAGGAACGTTACAGTGTCCCAGCTTTGTGTTACTTAGCAAAGTATTTTAATTCACATGATGAACTGAAATACACTGTCATAGAACTGCAGTGCTAAACCGGGTGCACACGTGACAAAAAACAGCAATGGGAAATTATTTCTACACACAAGCAGTCCCTTGGTTTTGCACCTTCAAGTTGCTTTGCACACTAGCTGCTGTGGAAGAGCGGAGGCCCATCCAGCTACAGTAGGTCACCATTGCATAATGACAGATCGTGTCAATTTACATAGTGCTGAGCCTGCAGGATGCTTGTACTCTGAACCGTGCAGGAAAGGTCACTGACAATGTTTCAGGGCCATCGTGTGTATCTAACAGCTCTTTTGGTTCATCTGTACAACAAACTTCTGCGGACTATCTTGATTTGGAGAATGTAAGAGGTCTGGAGATAATGACGAGCAGACCCTAACAGTATCATCACAGGAACAGACAAGGTCAGTTAGCTCCTCTCTAACCCACATCTTACAGAGATCTTGGGACTTAGCTACAAATGTGAACTGTAGGTACAGTTAAAAGGAAAGCACTTCTTTGAGCCAAGCCAAAATAACTTTTCATTTCTTACAGAGGAGTTAAAGGGAAATACGGAGTCAGTATGTTCTCGAGTCTTACCCTCCAAGAATTGCTAAGAAGGGTCTCTCCGGACTCTCCAGGGCCTTAGCAAAATAATCCAGTTCTTTCTTCATCAGGAAGCCAGCAGCCTTCTGAGGCAGACTGACACCTACCATGGAGCTGCAGAATAAAAGTAAGATGAGGAAAGAAAAAAATTTGTATCAGTACAGTTCCAAGCACCCCTGTCTCACAGCATTATAAAGCCAATTCTTTAGTCAGCTGCAGCCATGAGAATAGCTACTACCTGCATGAAAAAAACCACAAGGTTTTTGTTTTCCTGGTTTGTTAAGATGGCTGTACACACTTACTTTCTGAGATTGTTTTTGCACAGACATATTGATATGCAAGACATTTATAGCGTTAACTAGTGATCCAAACCGCTAAGGGACAAATAAACATAGCAAGAGCAGAGATGTCTTCCTCCAGTAGCACCAGATTATGAAATCAAGCTCAAAGAGGACCACTAGAGTTTGCATTAGTACATATATCTAAACACACTCCATGAGAATAATCAATTTGGAGCTATTAATCTTTTGGAAAAGAGGTCTGCTGTAATTGCAGGACAATTGATACATGTCCTAAGCAAGTGATTTTTATATCTTCAAAGCCTATAAAGTCAATTCAAGTCTTAAGAGTCTCAGCTGTCTCCTGTTCCCAGCAGCAAGCTTGAAAGAGCATACACTATTGATAACTACCTCCACTAAACCCATTACTTATAAACAAACACAGCAGAATGATAATGGGATTAACCCAAAAGGAAGTTAAAACTCTTTGGGGGCAAAGCTGTATGTATTTCCATGGCAGACTTCATTCTGCAGTTCTGCCTGTGGAAGGAAAATGGATACACACCTGTGAGCTCGGTGGGCAGTTCCAAAAGCATCATTGACATAGACATCTCCCAGTTTAGAAAGAGAGGCTCTGAAAGCCTCCACTTTTGCAGAATCAGCCTTGATCTAAAAAGAGAAAGAATGACAAGTTTGTGCTATTGAGGTACACAGAGTTGATTCTGAAATTAAAGTCAAAATCAGCAATATGACTTGTAAACCCAAAGCAAAGAAAGGTCAGCTGGAGAAACTGATCAGTCCATTCTGTGGTTCACTGTATTTCATATGCTCTTTCCCAGACCAGTAGGAGCAACAAGAAGGTTTAAATGGTTTAAACTCCACATGAAATTCCCCAGGACTGCTATTACGGGCCTGAGGACTGTTCCCACTTCAAGTTTCTAGTCCATCAGCAGCAGGAATGAACTGCAGCACTACCAACCTTTCAGTTTCTCTTCCCAGCAGATTTCCAGTTTTGTGCAGTGAACATAGGTAACACAGAAAGGGTGTGTAGAGACAAGGCAATGCTGAGATGAGACTCATGCTTGCTTCCTGAACAAAGAAAGAGTGGTCTCCAAGTGCCACAGGTAAAAGGATGAGCTCCTGAAAGATTGTTTAGTGACTACATTGAGGATTAACTTAGAAATAGCCTGCACACTACAGCAAGCCACAGTGAAAGCAGCCAACATCAGAAAGCTAGAGATAGGCTTGGCATGTAGTAGGCAAGAACAGATGCATTTCTGTTAAAAGAATTTTCCTCCATCCTCTAAGCATCCTACCAAATCTTGATGGGACGACTCATGTAGTTCAGTTTTCCTTCCCACCATGAAAAGACAGCAGAGCTCACTTTGACAGCAACTGACTGCTTGGGCCTAGTTTACAGCCACTTGCTCTTGAAGAACAGCCCAGACTGGCAGTCAAGCGATCACCTCTCCAAGTGCCTTTCTGCTTTACCAGCTCACCATCCCAAGTGAGGCCTCTGCTAGCACCCAGATGTAACACCATGGGGATGATGGTAGGAAGGTACTCTAATATATGGCAGATGGGTTCAGCACGGCTTTGGGTGCCCTTTTATTCGCACAGCCTGAGCAGAAGACAAGCCAAAGGGACTATACAGATTATAGAACAATGCTGTCAACTGCTCCTTCACTTGGTAAATTGCCTGGCTTTACACAGTAACATCTGTAAGGAGAACACAAGAGGCTCTGAATGAAGGAACCACTACCACCTGATCTGCTTTGGAAAGCCGCAATTTCTAAGCACCAGTTAGTAATATGCAGTCTTGTATTGCATCACTATTTCCATAGCACTGACTTTCACCTCTGTTAGGACAAGAAGCAGGTCTGTCAACAGCACCTCTCCTGTTGTGCCCAACTGCAGTGCATGCTTCTGTATGCATATGCCCAGCTAAATAATCTGAGAATTACAGAAATGCACAAAACCAAGGGATTGTTTCCCAAAGCCAGTTAAATTCTTGTCCCACTCTTCTCCCTGCCACCATATTGGCTTTCAGTGGCACACAGTTCTAGTAGTGAATGATTCCAGACTTGCTTGATTTCTCGTTGCCATCTGCAAAGGCTTACTAGTTCTCTGAGCTATTTTTCTAAGCTACAGGAGTACTGTGTCAGCCCATAAAGGGCACCACATGATGTCAGCATTCACTCCACACACTGAATCTGGAAGGAGCCAAGGCCTGCCTAAAGTCAATGGGGTCACCATCGCTAAGAAAAGCAGCTGTCTGGAGCAAGCATTCTTCCTGACCTTCAAGAAAATGTCAGAGGTGCAAGGCAGCCTGGTTCTAGATGACTACTCTTAAGAGCAGACAGGCTTATAAAAGGGTTTGATAACCCCTATCCTGCAGAATGTTTAAACATTATATTAAAACATTACCCAGATGACCAAAAAAGAAGGATCATTCTTATGGCCTCAACAAACTATCTTCAACAGACCTTGTTTTTTGTTTTAGACATCCCCAAATAAAGTCTAATAAGCAGCAACCAATTTCCTGCACAGCCCTATTTTGCTCCTTTTTCCTTCTTTTACAGACTACACCAACCAATTTCCCGCACAGCCCTATTTTGCTCCTTTTTCCTTCTTTTACAGACTACACCACCTTCGGCAGCCATCTATCTATGACATCCTTCTGAAAGCAGATTCATAACCAGCATTTTAGACAGGCCGCTGGCTCCTTGTCAATCTGCAGCAAACAAGGTAGTAAGACCAGAGCAGGCATGCACAAAACCCAGACTTGAAGTTTCACCTTGTTCCCTGAAGCATCCTTCCCTTTCCCCTCTTCTTCTACATGGAATCGGAGGTTCTCCAACAGGATGATGGAGCCAGCTGCAGGATTAGCACACGCCTTCTCCACCTCAGGACCAACACAATCCTTCAGGAACAAGACCTCCCTGCAAACACAAGATACACACTTGTCATCCCACCAGTGACTCTTCCTTTCAGAAAGGAAAGCATTCAGGTCCACTGACAGAGAGGGCCTGATGCATGCTGGGCTGCTCTTGTACTTCACCTGCCCATGAGTGCTTTAAGCTCCACAGCTACTGGGGCCAAGGAGAACTTTTCAGGCATGGGAACACCATCCGGGCGACCCAGGTGACTCATCAAAACCACTGACTTGGCTCCATGATCCAAGCAGTGCTTGATGGTAGGAACAGCTGCCTTGATTCTGTAATGGTGGAGAAGAAGAAATTAAAAAGGATTCAAGTAGAGTTTACTTGAAGAGGCAAGCAGACTTAGTGACTACTTACACAAGAGCCCTCAGAGCTGTCCCTCAGAAATTACAAAAGAAATGGAGCACAAGAGCTGGGCAGAACAATTACTTAAGAAGTCCACCCTACCTCTGGTGTTCACAGAGTTCAGCCTACCTCTCATCAAAAGACAGCAGGGCATCACCACCAGTAAGTCTCCGAAAGGGACACTGGGCTTCTTAGCAACATATCCTTGCTAGAACAAATGTCTAAGAGACTAACCACATCCCACAGAGCACAGCTTTCCCTGCAGAGCTAACCCAGCCTACTCCTCTCCTAGGGACTGTGACAATCCTGAAGCACAGTCCAGAAAGCATCAACAAAATTCTCTGTCCCAGCATGTTTTCATATGTTTCACTGTTATGTTCCATGCCATGTAGGACACGGAAGTAAAATGCATTTTGTAATCTAAATTCTGCCCATTGTTTGTAGCTAAGAAATGCCAGGACACACTTGAACATTGCCGGGCTTCCCGGTTTAGTCTGTGATCCTGAACCAATAAAGAAATGATGGGAACGTTGAGCAGTGAGCGTATGGTGGTGAACAAAACCGGCATCTGCCTGCAAGTGACAGACAAGCAAGACAAGACATATGATATCACTGTTTCTAAACTCTGTGTCTTTGTATGCTGCACTAGAACAATCATTCTAACATAAGCCAAGTTAACACAATGGCAGGGTAACCAGGAGGCAGAATGTCTCCTGGACACTACCAACAAATATAGCAAATTTTCACACACGGCCAAAGGGATGTGGTTGTGAAATGGTCATAACACTTCACCAGTATTTAAAGAATGAAGTTCAGGATCTGTATAACTAACAGACTTTTTCTACATGCTTTTCACAGCAGCTACTATGAGAAGAAGCCTTGTAGTTAGTGTAGCTTGCTAATAGCTACAGGGGTTTTAATTCACAACTGTTGGACCTTCTCTGAGACACCTTTAATATTCTGGTACAAGCAATGACAGCTTAATCATGGTAGTGTTCCAGGTACTGCTAACAAAACCGGGCTAAAATCAGAGCGAAAACAGACTTTGGGCCTTCCATCTGGAATGGAAATTATGGCTCACCTTTGGTTGTTGGTTATTTTGTGATCCTTCATTGGAACATTGAAGTCAACCCTAAAAAAAAAAACAAACCAGAAATGAAATTAAATACTCAACAAATTTCTTTTACAAAGAGTGAGGGAACCTGCCAGTAAAGGTGCTGGCTAGAAAAGCAATGTTAGAATTAGAGTAAGATTTTTAGCTCTGCCTTGTACACAAGTTCCATTCTGAAATCAGTATATTATTAGCCATTTCTGCTTGTAATAACAGAACACAAATGGAGAACAAACATCTGCTAGAATGACTTAGTAAAGCTACACCACCAATATATCCTAATGCTCACGACCGCAGTAGCAATGATGCTGAAGCAGGAAATAAAACGGAGATTGAACAAGCTGCCCACAACCTTCTCATTTTAAACAACATGCTCTCAGATCACCGACTAGAAGCTTCCAAAGGAAATGAAATAAATAATGAGAAGTGACATTATGTTCTCTAATGAGGCCTTTAAAATACTTGGTTGGACTACTGTGGCAAGCAGGCAGGCTCAAGGAAGCTGTCCAGTTACCGCCCACAAATTCGAATTTCTGTTCTCTGAAGCTCGAGTCTCTCTGCAGCTGAGTGCTGTGGCTTATCACATTCCCCCTGGAAGACCTGATGTGGATCTAGAGGTAACTTCCCTACTGTACCAGATGAAAGGATGGAAGGGAGGAGTTTCATCAGCCATTTCTCACTAGCATACCTTGTGCCCATGTGCTGACTAGCAGCAGCAGGAAGCTGTGTTGCGTAACAGCAAGGCAGAAATTACTCACAGAGCTATGGAAGGGAAGGGAACATCTAACTGGCTGTAACAGCGTATCAGAATGAGTGAAATACGGTGTTACAGTTTACCCTTCATCATTCTGTATCTATATTGAAGAGCAACAAAATTCAGGAAGTTGCTGGAATTCTCTTGCAGCCTGCTCAGCAGGAGAAACAGATGGAAACAACAACAAAAGCTGCCAGCAAAACAGGAGTAGCTGAGCAGAAAGAAATTGAACTGGCAGCCCCACAGTACAGGGACTAATTCTAAAAAGGGGAAAGAAAAGCACCATTACCGTGCTATTGTTCTAAAATGAGAGAATAAAAGAATAGTTTGCTTTACAGAGCCATCAGAGCTACAAAAGAAAGACCCAGCTCACCGGTTCTTCCCCACTACAGATAACTGAAATCTGAGCTCCCCTTGAAACCCTTCTCCTCCCCATTCCCAACTTCTCTTGAAGCTTTGGCATTAGGACTGGAAGATAAGCAGGTTATGAGTATGCCAAAATTATAATGAATACAAGAAGAAAAAAAGAGGTATCCATTTTAGTAGTACTAAGAGCACGTGGTGACTCTTTTCGGAGAAATGAGGTGCAGGCAGGAAACACAGAGATTGGCACATCATCTGCTGTTTCACTCAGTTTTAGTAGCACTCTCAGAATTGCAGATAGGTATGTGCATTAACTATCAGACTAAGAGCTGGCTAACCCATCCTCTGCCGATGCAAGACTGTTCTCTGTAACAGAACTCAGAACAGGAAAAAACAGTCAGATAGCCAAAAAAAATTAAAAAATCAGTTGTTGCAGAGATAAAAAGGTCTTTTGTTGTATTAGATTTAGGAAGTGTATGCAAATTCTGAGCTAGCTTCTTCAGTACTCATTATGGGCAGCTAGCTTCTGGTAATCAGATTTCTATGGAACTACTTCAAAATGAGATGACAGAGAGACAAGATAAAAAGAGCAAGTTGTCTGACACAGACTACAGGGAAGAGAAGTTACAATTTTGTTATACCTGCCTACTCACAGAGCAAGACAAGAGACATGTAGTAGTCACATTACGGTGACCTTGGTCAAAGAATCCCACAATAAGAGTATTTTGAGCAGGACATATTACAATATACCTCAGTGCCGTTATCTCCCACTATTTGGCAGCAATTCCAACATTAGGCTTTCAGCAGGCCTTGATGTTTTATAAATAAGCTATGAATTTCTATTTTAGGGTTTTACACCAGGGCGCGCTGAATACCTGCGACTCAACTCTCGTCGCAAAAAGCAGAATTGTTATTTTAATTGGGTAGCTGGCCAGAGCCACGTTTTCACTTTTTTATTGCCACGCTTTTTGGATTTGCAGGACGGAAAAAGGGAACCGGGGAATAATTTTTTTATTATTATTTTTTGTAGCGCTCCCGAATAAAACCACGGTAGACTGGCTAGTCC
The DNA here is from genome assembly GCF_947461875.1 of Haliaeetus albicilla. Classification (NCBI taxonomy): domain Eukaryota; kingdom Metazoa; phylum Chordata; class Aves; order Accipitriformes; family Accipitridae; genus Haliaeetus; species Haliaeetus albicilla. The sequence continues at coordinate 3,656,027 of NC_091505.1, read as the reverse complement.
TCCCCTCAAACAGCCTGCGGATGATTCCACCGAGGCAGAGCTCCCACGGTTGCAGCGCACACACATCCACCACCCTCCCCGCGGCTTCCCGCCCTCCCCGCGGGGCCCGGCCGGCGCCGAGGGCCGCCCCCGGGACAAGGCCGGGCCAGGCCGGGCCGGGCCGGGCCGGGCCGTTCCTCTCCTCCCCGCACGGCCGGAAGGCGTGCGGCGGGGCCCCAGCTCCCTCACCTCATGACGACCCTCTTGCCCTTCACGTCCACCTTGTCGAGGGTGAGCTTGTTGGAGAGAGACATGTTCGCTCCCGGCCCGATCCCACCTGCAACACGGCTCCGATCCGCTCCGCTCCGCCGCCGCCCGCCTTCTGCCGCAGCGATCGCCAGAGCCGCCGGCACCCAACCCGCCCCGCCCTCGCCCGTCAACCATTGGACCGCGCTACCCGCCGCGCGTCGCTACTGGTCGAGCCGCCTGCCCGTCCGTAGACTGCCCGCCCCCGCGGGAGGCCGGGCTGCGGCGGGAGGCCCGGTCACGTCCCGCACGCAGCCGGCCGCCGCCTCTGTGGCGTTTGGGCGGGGACGGGTCTGTCGCCACACCGCCTTCCTCAGGCGGTCAGAGGTCCAGCCGCGAATTTAAAAATGTATTGGGCCGGAGAATTAAAAATAGACCTGCTTTTTTTCAGGAAAAAAAAGTTCGTGGCCGGTAACGAACCTACCTGCTCTCACAGCGGCGTTACTTCTCCCGGCTTCTGGAAACAACCGGCCGTTCCGTTTCCTCAAGCGCTCGATCAGATGTCGCTGAAATGAATCCTCGTGCGTTTCCAACCTCGACACACCCAAATTAATTAAGAGTTCTGGCTCTTATCTGGGGGTGAGCCAAGCACACGTCGGTCAGTGGGAATCCTTCGAGTGAAGGACGGACACCGGCACGGCCGGTGCGCGGGTCTGCTGTAGGCCTGGCCGCCCAACTAAGAGAACAAGACAAAACCCAGGATATTTTTAAATGACCTAGATAGGTGAATACTTTTCAAGACAACTGGGGAAAAAACAGCCGTTTAAAGGGAGACGCTTTCCAGAGGTGTACGGTTTGCGTGGGCTGTCAGAAAATTGCCTAGCCCGACGTATGTACGCATACGTATGCAGCCTGTAATGTAATGGGACGTATGAGAAAGGAGCTCGTGGTCTTTTGACTTTCACCCATAGGACATCTAGGCCTTTCTGTCTGCTGGCAGGTTGATTTTTTTGCCACACTCGCTAAATACACAGGCACTGCTGAGAGAATCGTGATGGCAAGCTGAGTGCCTGACAAAATCGGTTCTTTGCTGACAGAAAGGCTAAACTCAGAGGAACAGCCTACAACAGGCAAGGAAAGTGCAGACGAAACAAGAAAACAAGTGTGCACTGACGAGAAATAAAATACAAAGATACGTAGAGAGTCAAACTAATGCGTTGCTCACATGTCGATGAAAACATCCAGCCTGCGTGGGCTCTGGGGCAGAAGAGCGGGAGCCTCCTGCCGCAAGACTTGTCAGAAGGCTTGGACAAGCCTGGGTGGGCCTCCAAGATGGGTTAGAGACATCAGTTTACCCAAGTTACATGGCAAACCCAACAGCAATAAAAGCTGAAATAACACGAGTGGGAACAAACTAGTAGGTGATGTGAAATCCCTTGTTAGGTGGTCACCTATTAGGATGGAGAAGACCAGACCTCAGTTTATCAGTGTGCGTCACTGTAGCTTATCATCTCTGTAGCTATAAATCATACAGTCAGGGTTCAAATTAAATTAGGTCCAGTAATGGTCTCAATATTGACTGCAGAGTAAATCTGGAGTGTATCCAAGGGTCCCTCCTGCAAATTAGTAAACCAGCCCTGAACTTGCAATAGCCAGCAGGGTCCTTGTAAACCAGAGGACCTGGACAGCACTTGCAGTATCACCAGTGGGCAGGGACATCGGGAAGTGTCAATGCTAATACAACATTCACCAAGGCCTAAGAGTCAAATCCTAAACTGGTCCTGAATCCAGCCTTCCCAGCGTCTGGGAGGGCTCCATTTTTGGATCCTCTTCCAGGGTTTGTTGAGCAAAAGAGCTGTCTCTGGAGTGGGGATCGCCCACACACAAGCAGGACTGCTAAGAGCCGCTTTTACCTGCAGAGCCTGAAGCACAACCGACAGCAGGTGAACAAATGCTTACGTTAAAGGGACTCTGGGTGAGAAGATAAGGAACAGGTACTCCAGATCCACAGGAGCTGCAACTATTTAACTGTTCTGAAATTACTCTATTTCATTCTCCCTGTTCTACTTTGTGCTGTGCTGCTTTCTTCAAAGGCAACAGTTAAATTCCTTGACGCTGACTCAGAAAGGAAGGGTCCTTTCAGCTGCAGTCCACAATGGCATCCTTGCAGCACCTATTACTTTCCCCAGTAAATAGATTCATTCATTAGTACAAGGCTTTATTTTTAAAAGGCTTGCATGCCATCTCCTAGGGGTAAAAAAGCATGGAGGAGAAATGTCACGGTGGGTGGCATGAACACAGTAACTTGAGCACCCACAATAATGTAAAATGGAAGACAGCTACATACCACAGCTGCCTGAGGAGAGGGGACAGATTTGCTAATCCCCAGTTAGAAAAGTGCATTCAGGAATAAAGGACTAAGTAAACCATAAATAAAAATCAATAAATAAAAATGGCCAAGAACACTCCACTCGATAGGACTAACTCCACTACAACTATATACATCTAATAGGCTACCAGAGTATTGTATAAGTGTGTAGTCACCTGAAATTAGCAGCTTAGTGCAGTTATAAGGATCTATTGTTTAGGGCAGAACTGCAGCCATAATTCATAAGGTGTACTCTGGTTCTATGCTTGCTTGCTTTTTCTCCATTTTTTGGTGAAGAACATGAGGTAGGGGAATAGGGAGGAAGTCACATGAGAACTGGCGGTGCCAGTATGTAATTCCAGATTGGATATGGCCAGGTCACCAGAATCTGTACATTATAAAGAAGTTACAGAGAAAGGGGAAGTATTACAGACACGTGTTTGAGACTCAAAGTTCATTTCCACACTTGAGTCACCTTTCTGTCCTTCTCTCCTGTTGTGAAATATTTAGAATATACTGCAAATATTTAAAGAAAAAAGCCCATGCAAACAGTTCAAAACCTGTACTTTTAAATTAACCAGTACAACAAAGCCAGGAGGGCAAAGGTCTGGTAGTGAAAAAACCAAGGATCTGGCGTTAGACCTGTGACCATCCTAGAAAGTGATTTTTAGGAATACAAAACACAAGCTGTACTTTAGACTGACATAGCTGTTGCCTGCGTGATCCTGCCTGCCTTGTTTAACCAAAACGAATGGGATTGTGGCAAGTTCAGACAGATCACCGGCTTTGGTGCACTGGCCTGCATATTTATATGAATCAAACTGAAGGGCTGCGGTTTGGAGACCAGTAATATGCATCTTCATCTATATTGCATGATCCAGTCTCCAGAAACTTCCCGTTTTTATAACTACCCTCCGCATTTTAAGCTTCCACTTAAAACAGGCTTCAGCACAAGTTCTTAAGTTTTCTTTTCTGCTTGCAGCAGTGCAATATTCAAGCACAGGTATCTTGTAGGAAAGATAAGAGAGCATTCTTGAGAGAGAGAAACGAGAAAAGTTCAGGAATGAGACTGCGAAATAGCCTTTTTTTTTTCCCCCAGATGCTGGCTCTCAGTCTTATATACCTAGATTTCAGATAGAGTATCGCTGAATGAGTGCAGAGCAAGACCATTTATATTAAAAGGCTTTTACACATGTATCATGTATGTCACTATGGGGTTTTAATGCCACAGTTTAAAAATAAGATTTTTTTTTTTAATTTATTATTTCAAACCTATTGGATTGATTTGTAATATAGGTTTTCTTGGATAATCAAAGCTGATGGTGTTTGGGTCACATATTTCGATATTCAATATAAATATCAGACATACTCCCCTCATCAATCTTAACTGCACATTTATCTATTTTAATGCAATCAGCTCCTATCTTTTGCTTTAGACCTTTAATACTACCTACTTAAAAAAATGGGTAACAAATTAGTCTAACGAGAATCACCAACTAACAAAAAGACAAATCCCCGGTTACAGCCTGCCAATAGATTTGCCATTGAACTGTGCGCTCAGCAAACAGAATAAGCCAGAGGTGAGAGCGGTTTGGGGCATCTGCCCTCCCAGCATCCCAGCTCCTTGTGAAGCGGATGCCATTTCTGGAGTTTTTAAGAAACAGGGCCCTCTAGGGGAAAGTGGGCAAGAACTCACTGGGAAATGTTAATGCTCTACCAGTATTTCTCCCTGCTTTCACTGTTCCTGCAAGGTGCAATGGAATTTTTTTTTATTTTTTTCCTGCCTCTCAGCAAGAAAATTCCTCCCCAAAACTATGCCAGGTGGTCTTTCTATGGACTTTCTCGATTTCACGTTACTTGATCCACTCACAGGCTTCCCACTTTATCGTGTTTAAATATAGTTCTTCAACTGCGCTTATTTTAAACTTTGGAACGTACAAGTCTGCTTTGTTAATTTGTAATTCGCTCAGTTCCCAAACCGCTGAGCACTGAAGGAATAAGCAGATCTTGTCTTTTTCTGTTTCTCTCATACCTCCTTAATGAGGGCACTTTCTTAGAGCACAAACCAAAGTTCGGGTGCTCTGGGGTAGGCAGGCTGCGGAGGTGACACCCCGCTGGAAAGCTGTCCCAGCATCAAGTAAAAGGAGACAGGAGGAAGCACCGACTTGGTTCCACTCAGCTTTTGTCTTCTGAAACTATCAATGGGAAGAAGCTCCCGAGTGCTCTGCTGCTTGTGCAGATCAGGCCTTCTGGACAAAGGTATCATCATTATTTTCAGGCTATTCTGCATTCACCATGGATATCTATGAAGTTCACCTCTGTAGGTGACTGTACCTACTTTGAACTTGAGCATTTTACAGCAGGGAACGTTTGTTTACCTGCTCTATAAATTATCAGCAAGCTGTGCCTCTGTGGAATTAGCAAAGACTTAGAAGTAGAGAAATTACAAGGGATTTGTTACTGTGTGCATGCACAGGGTTTGCTTTTGCCTTTTTATCCTAAATAAAAGGTGGAGTTACGGGCTGGCAAACCTCTCTGCCCTTCACGGCAAGGCAGGGCCTCTGACTCCACATGTGATCATAAAGCACTCACGGCACTGTGAGCGTTATCAGGTAGGGGCAATGGAATTTAAAGACAAATTAGGCAAAAATATTAAGATTTATACCCACAAACTGACTACTGCTCTGAAGATTAAAGTTTATGTGAACACAAATCCCATATGTTCTTAGCAGCTCTAGCTTTGTCTGTTTTTTGTAATCCTTCCCACCTCTTCCTTTCAATGATCTATTGGGATACAGAGTTTGAGTAGCCACTTTGGCACTGTGGAAAAAACTGCCTGAACCATGGACAAAATTCTAAGCTTCTAGCACTGCTGTAGCCAGAGAATAAACACGTATGTCTCCTGTCTGCTTCCATCACCTGCCTAACGTCAGCAGGTTAGCAAATGATTGTATGTAATCTCATTTCTAACATTAGCAGGGAATGAAGGGCTTCAGGTCTGTCCAAGTATAAAACTGGATGGGGGGTTAAACTGAAAATGCTGAAGAATCCTGCTCTATACACAGTCTCCTTTTTCTTGTATCTTAGCATGTATATGCACAGCTCTCACACTCTCCTTAAGAAATTAATTTTAGAGATGTGTTCAATGGGATTAAAAAAAAAAAAAATATTACCTCTTCAGTAGTTTTCATTCATGACCTAGTAGACATAATACAAATTCACAGCTACTACTTAAATTATCAAGTCAACTGGAAAAAAAACCAAACCAACCCCAACATTGCCAGTAGCACAGCTCTGGTATCAAGACAGATGCTGAATTTCAAATCAAAGCCTGACCTTTCGGACTTGTCAAACTGTTCTGCAGAGATGCTTTCTAAAAATGTTGCTTAAAAAAGAAAAAAGAAAAAAAAAAGCACCTTAAAAGATGATAATGTAGCCATACTAAAACAAAAGGATCTAGGGAGTGGTTAAAAACAAAAAACAACAAAAAAAATCTACGCAAGAACTGCACGCTGGTAAAATGGACGCCATCAAGCCTGAAAACATGTTTTCAGGCAGCAGCTGCAGAAGCTCCAATATTAACCAATGGAGTACCTGGCTATGGAATATAGTATTTCTGTATGTTTGGCATTACAGAAGCAAGAAAGTAAGTTTCAGAATAACATTAACCCTATCATTATCTACTATATCATTTTCCATCAGAGACCTAGAAGCTAGTGTTTGTTCCACTGATTTCATACAGGGTAAAATGAACCTGTATTTGATCCAAATAGTTTAACCTGTTTTGTTCCCCTCCACCCAACAAAACAGTAACATTGAATGTGAGAGCTCTGCCCACCACTCTCACCGGTGCTCGCTACCACCAAGGGACGAGGCAGGTGAGAGGCTGCTGTAGTAAACACCTGTATGAGCCAACGTAAAACTGAAATCAGTGGTTTGCAACAGAATTTACTCTGTGACAACAGTTTTCACTTTGGAAACATCATTGACTTGTAAGATTTCAGGGAAGGAGAGGCATTTTCAAATTCCAGGACAGTCTTAATTTCTAATTCTTTATCTATTAAACTTGGTGTTACTTGAATCACAGATGATGTATATTGGCCAGATGAACGCAGAGATTTTTGTGTCACAGCTTGTTCTGAAGAACATTTAACATAGGATTTGGGGACTCCTGGCTACTTAACGAGCACCTGAGTTTTTGGGGTTGGTTGGTTGTTTTTTAAAATACAGTTTATTATAAATAAGATGTTTCAATGAATCCAGATCAGGGTTCTCCAGATTAATTTGTGATCTCCCCTGAAACTATGGAGCCTTCAACTGAGATAATCTTAAAATCCAGATGTGTTAATCTGGTGAGTTTTCTGTTCAGAGAGGTTGTGCAGCTTCACATCAGGGTAACTTACTTGACTCAGGTATCGCTGTTGCCAAGATGCCAGAATCTGGGAAGTACAGCCTATAAGGGAGATGCTACTGTGTGTTAGACAAGAGATTTTCAATTATGGAAGATATTTAACACCACCAGTGACATCAGATAATTTGGATATATGGCTGTGTTCTGTGCAGCAGGTATAAAGGCCTGGTTTGCTGATGTGCAATACCTTACCGTGACACTGCAGCTAGGTTGGCCAGGCTGGATTGACTCATGAAAATGAGATGTTTTCTATGAGATTCAAACAAGAGAAGATTTTCCAGATCTTACAATACACTTTCACTGATATAGCCTATTTTATTCCATTTTAGCCTTGTGACTATAAAGCTGCTGAAAAACAAAAGGTGCTAGAAGACAAATGTTTGATCTTATCCTAACTGAGGCTGAGATATATTTTGTACCTTGGGAGACCCACTATAGCTTTATTCAAACTTCCCTTATGCACGTTACATGGCAAGTATTGTATCCATCCTGCGCATGGTGACAGGAGCCTGCGGCTGCAGACCGAGGTGTTTTTGATCCACTCCACTAAACAATCTGCTACAAAGCTGTAGCTGGATATATATGCAAAAAAACGTTCTAGTGGATATTTTTTTTTTTTTTTAAATTCAATCATAGCTAAAATAGGCTGTTCAATTTGAAAGGAGAAGGTTCACACACTCTCTTAACCCAAAATAACTAAAGGCCTAAATTAAACAAACATAAACGTTTTGGTTACTATTTCTGGGCAGCAAGCCTGTATTTTCAAAACCACAGGTGCTAAAAACCTGTAGGTTTCCACATCTGTTGGGGCATATTAGGCCAATAAGAGTCAGTCCAAGATGATGAAATTACAGGTTTGTCTTAATTGAAAGCAAAATTCTTCATCTTGGAAAGACTTGATGCAAACTTAAGTCTTGTACACAACAGCAGAGCTAGTGAAGACAGACTCATTCTGCCTAAAATTAGCGGTCACCAAGCACGTCTGTACAGCCCAGGGGATCTCCCAGGCCTTGCTCATTTACAGTTAGCCTCAGATATTCTCCTCCCAGTTCACACTCCCCAGCCGTGCAGTCTCGTGGACTCCTCTCCCAGCCTGGTCCCCAGCGCAGCAGGATCTGCCCCTCCAGCTCCGGCCAAGCAGTGAGTCGTCTCCGTCACTGAAGGAGGAGACGCAAGGGGAGGTCTTCATCATGCAGCATCACGCTAAAAACCTCTGCACGGTCTCCACGTGAGACCAGTTCAGCGCTAGGCAGAGATGAGCTGAGGTCCCAGGGAGAAAGCAGGTCTTTGCAGGACCCTAGCCCGAGCAATCCAGAAAAATAAAAAAGGAACTCTTCTTCTGGCCATATAATAAAAACAGCACCACAAAATTACAGAAGCCAGCCTGGCCAATCTACCTGCAAACAGGCATAAGGCATGGTGGAGAGGCAGCCTGGCAAACACAGCGAATAAGTGTTTTGGACAGAGCAGGGCTTTTTTTGGCTTTTTGTTTTTTTTTTTTTAATTAAAGTAAGAAAAAAGGCTCAAAGAAGTACTGGAACATCCAGTCATTGTTTACTTAACACACTTGACAGATGTTTCTAGAAAAAACTCAAAAATGTAACACCTGCTCAGGCTTCACACCTTTTTTCTATCCTGACAAACTGAAGGTAGAAAGGCTGGCAGGACCTCTGCTAACAAGGTCAGCTGGGGAGCCAAGAAAGGGATCTTCTCCTTCTGTTACTGCTCCTCATTGCTTCAAACACTGTTCAGGATAGCATCTAGGCTTTGGCAAGAGATCTGTGCTAGATTTGATCCAAATGATCATTTTGGGGATGGGAGCCCAGCCATCTCCATGGGAGGAACGCAGGAGCACTCACATGGAATTTTCCCCACCGCTTGACGCTTGGCACTTTTCCTTGGGAGACGGAGTGACTGCATAAACCGCTGCGCTTCAGCCAGGCTCTTCTCAGTAAAGCCCAGTGAAAGAACAAGAGGCAATGGGCACAAATTCAAACACAGGAAATTTCATCCTAACATAAGAAAACACTTTTTTGCGATTGACCACTGGGACTGACTGCCCAAAGAGGTTGTGGAGATAGTAAAAATCTCAGTCCTGGGCAACCGGCTCTAGCTCACCTGCTTCGACAGGTTTTGACTACGTGACCTCCAGCAGCCTCTTCCAGCCTCGGCTACTCCATGAGTCTGTAATACAGCAATGCTTTTTACATGATTATCCCACAATTTCCCAACTTTCACTAATACCGCTTGCCAACAGCCCTACAGTTTGATGTAGGCTGAACGTCTTGCTCAAGGACGCGCAGTTTAGCAGAGCTGGAAACATACGTAAGAAACCCTGATCCTCAGCCTTTTGCCAAACAAGCAAAAAGCACCAGTGCTTCACCTTTCCCATTTCACCCAGAGCACTCTTACTTGGGGAAGATGAGCCACGCAAAGCTGCTTTCAGAACCTCCGTCCTGTATGGGCACATTTCAACCTCCTGCAGGGCAATCCAACATCGTCACCTGCCCGAGGTGCCGTGTTTGGCCTTTTAATTGAACAGTGCGGAGGAAGGAATGGGGAGAAATTTTGCACAGCTAGCAGTAAAATTTGTTAAGTCAGCAAAAGAAATACTTACAGGAGATCATAGAACATGATTTAAAACAGTCTTCGGATGTTACATTTTTATTATATAGCTTATAATTGCCATTATAACGATGGAGGCACAGTCTTAGAAGAATAGGAGATGTGAGACTACATGTTTCTAGATGTAAAGAAATGTAACAGCACTAAATTAACATTCCAGAACAGCACTTGTTTCTCCATTCTTCATACCAAAATTGAATAAAAAAAAATCTCAAGTTTAAACCATTTCATTGGAAGTTCTAAGCAAAACAATAAACATAGTTTTTAATAAATAAAAATGCTTGCTTGCTTCCGTTGTGTTTTGTCAGCTTCACATTCTTTTTCATATAAAGTTTCAAGTGTCTAGTCTTGTAAAAGTTTATTGGTAAGATTCAAAGAGCAATTTTTAAAGCCTCGAGTATATGTACTTTGTTTTTTAAATAAAGGACAGGTTTTATAAATAGCTAGTTACAGTATACAATAAAATAGACAAACTAGTAATAACAATTTCATTTGTAACTGTGTGTTTCCAAGTGATATTTTAAATTTCTGAATCCAAACTGTCTCCAACAGGAGTAACATATTTACATATAAAAACATTTACATTTGGGAAAACATTTAGCTCCCACATTATTTCACTTGTAATGTACATTGAAACTGAAAAATATTTTGGTTCTTCAACATAAAGCACCTTATATAATGTTTTTATTACAAGATAAACATTCTGTAAGTCAGTATCACACCTTTGAGGGGGGGTGTTGGACAGACAACCTATTTTCAAAGATCTGGACTCTGTATTTTTTAATCAATTATACGTTACTCAAACGTACTGTGTACTAAATTGAAGTTCAAAAGACAAGTCCAGACAGACTTTCCTAAAGAGGAAAACTAGATTGAAAGGGACTTCCTGGGTCAGTAAGTCCTGACTACTGCTTTTGCTGGCATCACTTCATACAAGCCTCTTTCAGAAAGACGAAAGCAATTTGGTTTCCACCCATACCAGCTCTAGCAGAAGCTGTCTCAGAACCTGATAGCTGTTATAGTTAAAAAGCTTCATCTCAGTTCAAGCCTAGATTTACCACAACCACCTGACACCCATTCGTTCTTAGGCTAACACTGATCTTTAGCTCAGTCATTTCCTCTCTCTCTCCTTTGATCCTCCATCTGTACTTAAAAGCTGCTATCCCATTCCCTCCCAGCCAGCATTTCACTGTTCCTTATTCCCCAATAATCACCTCTGTACCTCATTAATTATCCTGGTTTTCAAAAGTAGCCTTATTTTTGTGTAACTGGATCAAATGCCAGGTTTCACAGAAAATGGAAAAGCCTAGAAAAACATCTGTATTGGGAAAAAGTTGGTGATAAAGCCAGCGTTCCACTGCAGACATTCAACCTATGCACAAACTGGACAACAAAAGGTCAAAGCCAAAGTGCCCTAAAAATATATTCAGAAATAATTTAAACAAATTCTTCATGCTGTTTTATCTACCAACCAGGAATTTAACCCTAAATTACTACTCTATTTCCTGCAGTAAGAGCATCATGTCTGTCGTTTACATGACATACATACCATCACCAACACCTGCAGTAGTGAAACTTCCATCTGAAAGCACACTAGGATCTGCCTCATGTCTTCACAATTAAGACCACCCATCAGCACAGTCCAGACAAAAATATGTAGAATACTTCCCTTTCAGCTGCGGAATCTTGCCAAGAGCACCACCAAGAATAAGTGTGGATAAACAAGGAAACTGAAATCTTTGGAAACAGTTTGCATGGTTATGAAGCACTAAAAAACCATCATAACATGATCAGTTTTTAGATAACTATCTGCTTTGTAAAGAACAGTTTTGTTGCTGAAAACCGAGAACAACATCTTACAGAATGGCTTTGCAGTAATGTATCTCAGGATTTCTTTAACACTACAATATATACCTATATAGCTATAATCTAATTAAAAAAAAACAAAACAAAACAATCTATACTCATGTAGAGATACTAAGAACCAAAATCCTGGAAGAGAAATATTTTGTTTCTTAAACTAGCGGCAGCAACAGATTATGTTGTTCTCCTCACTGCAATATAACAAGTACACTGATTTACTAACAACATATTCCACAGCACAACTCTTCTGTTTTCATACACTGGTATTTTTCTGGTAGTTCTCAGATAAAATGCAAAAGCTATTTACTTATGACTTTTTATATACACAATCTATGCACTGACATTAGACTTCAAGTTAAAAAAATTGAACATTATAAACATCTCTTCACCGTACTCCAAACTGAATATTTCTCCTCTGTAAGCACAAACTGGAATTACATGTTTACACCACGGACTGTATTTCATAATGTAATTCAACATTATCAAACGTCGTAACTGCTCCAGATAGTCATCTCAGCAGAGGATTTAAAGAACAAGGTTTATTAAGTGACAAACAGGCAGCTAGCTACTGGGGGATGAACACCTTTATTTCTCATTGAGAATATTTTTAATATTAATGATTTCATGATCAAAACCTGTATTTTGGTATTTCACTTCAGTAACAAATGAAGACTGTCTTAATTCACAAAGCCTGGACCATTCCTGGTATACAGACACTTAAACTTATCTTCACAAGCAACTGATGTTAGCGCAGTATCTGACACACAATAAAGTTTTTGATGTTGTTAGATACCTGCAAAGACTGAACTGTAAAGATTTTAAAGGCAGTCTGTGTAACACCGGTCCAAACTATTCTGGTTCATTTACAGAGTGCTAGCAGATATTGGCAGTGAGCACTAACTACATTGCTGCCTTCTTAAAAGCTATACATTTTGGCTAATGCCACATCACATTCATATCATATTGAGATGTTGCAGGATTTTTTGGCTCAGGAGAGGTTGGGAATGAGCAAACCTCCCAAACCATTCAACCTTCAAGTAGACAATCTTAGTAGGAGTGTACTGGAGCATGAATGTATAGAGTTAAATGTGGGTATGATGTTAGAAAGCAAACCCAAAACCTCTCGGTTACTTCTGCCTCACAGGAGGCCAGATCACAAATGGTGAGATGATTTGAAACTAGGACTGTGAAAAGCTGGAACCAGAAGATGGTTGTAAAAAGAAAAGGCATTTGAGAGGAACCATTTCTGGTAGAAGACAGGCTATGGAAACAAGAGGGGTCCTGGAAGTTTTGAAGTAAGGCACATTTATCTGCAAACACAGAACCTTCAGTATTTTGCAGATGCAGTAATTTATAGTTTTTTAACACAGTACTAAACTTGACCACGCATAAAGTAGCCTGTGATAAGGCTGGGAAATAAGTTTGTGGTTCCTTAGTTTCCTTAATTGTAATTTGACATTTTGCCCCAAAAATCCTATACTGCAAGCTTCATGGAATGGTAACATGGCCCTGTTTGCAAGCATTAACAGCCCATGCACCATTGTTTTTGGTAAGTCTAGTTTAAAAAAAAAAAATAAAATAAAAGACTCTGGAAAGTCACTGCAAAAACTAGCTTTCTACATTAAAGAAGAAATACATCTGAAAAGACCTCCAGAAATGATCAGTACATGCACAGACTTCTTGACAGCTGTTTTGGTTGTTTCTTCATCTTGCTTCAGTTTTGGGTTTTGCTTTTTTTTTTTCTTAGCAGGGGTGGGAGGGAAGGGGCAAGCCCTTCATAATGCTGTGTCATCATCTTCTCCAAAATCTCCAACCAAAAGTGAATGCTTATCTGGTTCATTAAGAACTATGCTGTTCACTGAACGCTTGTCTGAAAAGAGAGAATTTATAGAAGCTCTACTGTAATTGATGATTTGATCCATTAAGCTCAGTTTAGGAGAGCCTGTCCCAGTCTCATCAATTCCAATGTGGACACTGATTTGCGATGGGCTCTTGTGCCTCATTTGGCCACGAGCCCGAAACTCGAGTTTCTCAGCGCTTGGTTTCTGGTACCTAAAGCAGGAAAAAAAACAAAAGACGACAATACATCTCAGGTTGAAGAAAAGTACACTAAAATATGGAAAAAACCTAGCCTACATGCTACAATCGTGCATAAGACGTTTATAATTTGATCTATTATATAGTGATGAAAGTTTCTGATTTTGCAAGGCTACTATACAACCAGAAGCTAATTCAGTGCTTTTTTTGGCCAGGACACAGAACAGGTAAAGCTGACATGCATCACTTGGTATTTAACTGCTACGGTGGTGCTGAGCATCCGCAAAACATAGCGGCAAAACGTATCTACTGAGGGTGGACCACTGTAGCTATTATTTACCAACTCTTTACTCTCCTTCTGAAACCTCATATGTTAACTAAATCACAAAAGATACCATTCCCACCACAGTGCTACACCACTCCTAACTGCGGAGCAGGGAACAGTAATGCAATGACAAATGCTGCAGCTTGGTTTACTTACTGCAACAGTCCTCAGTGCCAGTGTGGTGTTTACAGCTGCATTGTCTCAGAACCAGCCTGTCCTGACAAGATTCCTCACACATACACAAAGGCCACTAAGGAATTTTCCATTCTGAACACACTTCTGATTTGTACATTTCTCTTCACATTAGAAATGACATTTTAAACACTACTGTGCGCTTTGGACCTACTGACTCCTCTCCTACTGCTAGACACAGACCTACCTGAACCATTCTTCAAGAAGCTTTGAAATCTGTCGTAGTCCCACCTTATTTTCTACCACTTAAAGTGAAAGACCTGAGCTTCAAATCCAAGTTACAAACCACAAAATTGTTCATACTCACATCTTTAACAGCAAAGAAGAAAGCACAACAGAAACAGAGGAGGCAGCCATTGCTGCAGATCCCATCCAGGGCTGCAAAACCAAACCAATGGGCAGGAAGACACCTAGAAAAATAAAATAGCAGTAAGTTCAGAGCAGGAGCACAGCATTATTCATATATTAACACACACAATTTCACATGGACTGTCTAATTTTAGTTGTACTTCAATATGTTAATAAATAGTATTTTGGTTTAATGTTAAATGACAAACATTTGATAAATAAATATTTGTGTTCTATCTCAGCTAGAACCTACAGGTGAATACAGCCGGACATGTCACTTACGCAGTCTGAAATTCAGAGGTAGGCATGTCTTGCTCGCCCTGCAGTAAACTGCTTATTCACAGCATTGGGCTCATTCAATAAACCTTCTATCTTATAAGCTATTTTGATGTGCCGAGGATATCCATAATAGCCATAATGTGGGAGAAGGACAGCTCACAAATATACCCCTGCAACATCCCCAGGCAGAGAATTCTGCACTTGCCAACAGTCACAAATAAAGAAAATGGATACCCTTCCACACAATAGTAAATCACTGCAATCTTCTACTCACTAAGCACAATCTTACTGCTGCAGGGAAACACTCACATACCAGCAGCTATGGGAACTCCAATGAGATTATAAATTAGAGCAAAGACAAAGTTGATCCGGATCCTTTTCACAGTTTTCCTCGATAAATCTATACTTGCTACCACATCCATCAAGTCATCCTGCAAGTTAATATGTTTATTGGAGAAGTCAAAGAGGAAAAAAAAGCACACATGTAGTGTCAATTGTCATCATACTCCTATTTTAAAGCTAACCACCACTGGATGTAACAGACTATATATAGTAAGTATTCTGTAGGCTGCTCTAGTTTGTCTGCATAGAGCCCATACAATCAGTGCCAATCTTATTCCAGATGTCATTGTAATGCAAATAATGTATACAGCGCCACTCAGTACAGCTCTAGACACTGACCACAACTTCTGTCAAGGTGTTGTTGATACGTAGGAAGAAGTGACTATAACCTTGGAGGTACTGGGGTATGTTACTGAAATATAATTTATGTTTGCCAAAGGTCAGGTCACTTTTTCCTCCTTTGTCCAGTCTCAAACTTTAATTACTCCCAAATTTGTAGTACCCAGAAAATGGGGAAGTTTCGTTTCTAGGATAACTAGGATTTCTAGGATAACTACTGCTACACTAAACAAACATGATGAAGACAATCTCTTCTCTGCTCCAGTTCTCCTGGCTTATGAAGGCTGTACACCTCATTTAAGACATCCTGGGCCTTCTAACCCCTCTTATCATCTCATTTTAATGAGGCACTCTTATTCCTTACCCTAATTAGAACCACATCAGCTGCCTCAATGGCTACATCAGTACCCGTGCCAATAGCAATTCCCACATTGGCCATAGCAAGAGCTGGGGAGTCATTGATACCATCTCCAACCATAGCCACCCGTTTTCCTTCGTCTTGTAACTGTTTCACTTTGGCTACTTTGTGGGAGGGAAGAACCTCTGCGAACACTTTGGTGATGCCAACCTAAAGGAAGAGAAAGTACAAAACTGTCTTGCAGCTTTTCTACTAGCTATCAGAGCTTCTGCCTTTAATAAAGTGACTAGGAAGGCCGAAACCCATGTTACCACTCATGAGCTAAAGACCAAACCCATCTGATATGAGAATAGCTCTGAATTCAAAGCTAATGCTGCTTCCATTCAAGAAAGCTTCTTTCATCCCCCCTTATTCTGCATTTGTTTACATTACCGTTTTTCACAACAGACCAGTTCTATGCCAGCCACAAGCCGTACCAATGTGACACAACATGCTTCCTGTAAGTGGGCTGTAGCAAGCTTCAAACCTAAACATAGGTAGAACAGCTTACCTGAGAGGCAATAGATCTTGCTGTTTTGCTGTTGTCACCAGTCATTAGGACAACTTCTAATCCCATACCCTTCAAAGTGTAGACTGCCAGCTCAGCTTCTGGTTTCACAGTATCAGCAATAGCTATCAAGCCACAAAGCACTCCTAGAAGAACAGAAAGAATGAATGTGTTTGTAGTAAAGAACTTCATTGCTTTAGGAGAAAAACATAATTTTTTTCCCCCAGTAAGACCAATTCCAGAAACAGTAATATCGACAGTAAAAAGCAGAGTGAGAACAGGTATCAGGGCAGCAATGTTTAAGGCAATACAGAGCATGGACTGTCCAACAACCAAAAAAGTCCTTTTTACTCCTTTGATTCCCCTTTCCTGTCTTTGAAGTCTTTGCATTATTTCTAACTCTCCTGTCAACTAGAAAGGCAGGAAGAGGTCTCTTATATGAAAGTGTTATAAAAATAGGTAATGATCTCTTTTCATCCCATTATTCTACTTCAGGTATAACTGCTATGACATTACTACTTGTTACTTTCTATTTTAAAAAGTGACAAATCAAGCTCTGAATAAAAAAACCCAAAAAAACAACCAGCACCAAACTTACCATCAACAGCTGCTAGAACTGCTGTACGACCTCTCCGCTCATGTTCTGTCATGGCTTTATCAACTTCATTTTTAACAAGGAGGCCATTTCTATTCATCCATTCCCGGTTCCCAATGAGAACAGAGTATTTTTGAGAAGTCAGAGTAGCTGAAGGAAGAAAATACAATCCTACCATCATATGGATAACCAGGAAGCTTCCCTCCAGCCAATCCTACCCAGATTCTTCCAGTATGCACTGAAATGTCAATACAGAGAACCCAAAGAGAAAGAAAGTCTCTCTCAATACTTTCTGCCCTACCAATCTTTTCTCATATTCTTGACATGACAGACACTAACATTTCTTCAGTAATAGGTAGTTACCACACCAGTGGACCAAGAATCACAGGTCAAAGGACAGTAAAGGACCAAGTCCCTTTCTCAGTGCTTCGTATATAAACATGTATGTATATAAACCAGCCCAATATAGTTGAAAGATCTAACAATGAGCTGTTCTTGATTGAAAACCAGTCAGTTGTGCAAATATACATAACTTTAGATAGCAAATGGTAACTTGGGATGAAGCAAAGTAAAACCAGAAAGAGCTGAAAAGACAATTCCTATATGATTTTCCAGCCCCATATTCAACATATAACTTCAAATTGTATTTAATCAATACAGTGATTGGTGAGTGATGGGTGAGCATGAAATAAACTAATGACCAGCTATTTCACATGTGCCTTGATGCAAGCCCAGTTCTCCAGTGCAGAAGAAAGTGACCTTGTTCTTAAGGATCCTAAAGACACAAAAGTAAAAATTATCCATTTTATCCTATAAACCAGACTTAGCTTACTTGGTAGTTCAGCATCGATAATCAAAGCAGGCTGCACTGATTCGTCTCTATTTTCCTCAATTTTCACAAGTGTCACATTTTTAATATTGTTTTCTTCAACCATTTCATTTTTCCTGTAGAGTAATGCTTCAATATTGGTGACTTTACAACTAATGCCGCAGCCTGGAACTACCTGAAAATCTGTACACGTCCCAAGGGTTTCTGATTCCAGTTCCTAAAGACAAAGGTTGCAAACTGAGAAAATTCTTAAATACATAAAACCATGCCACATTTAGAAACCCCACAAAATAAAGTGCAGTCAAACTAACTCTAACAGGAGCAGAGAAATACTCAATCAATCATCAAAATATAAGTTTGAATATCCAGTGCATCTAATATGGTATTAAGTGATTTATGTGGCTCTACAATTTTCAGCCTTCCCTATTGAATACATCAATTTCCTCCTAAGTAACACCAGACTATTCATACATATTAAGCACCACAGAAGAGGTTCTTCCACAACACAAACTACTCTTCTCCTGTATAAATAACTTACCTTTTTGCAGTATTTTGTTATTGCTACTCCAAGAGGATGTTCGCTATTACTCTCTGCAGTCCCCACGATCGCCAGCATTTTATTATGTGGTAGCTGGTTACTCTCCACTAGAAACTTCACCTGCATCACTTCTGGAGTCCCATGAGTAATAGTACCTGTTTTGTCAAATACAACCACCTTTACCTGCAGCAAAACAGGAAGACTTTATTCCATGAACAAAGCTTTAGTGTACAGCTTCCTCAGAAAACCACCCAATTTAACCAAACTTCCTAACACGTACAATCATACATCACTTACTAACACGTACTGATGTACATGTAATGATCTGCTCAGGTGGCAGTTGGCAAAACGCCACCGATATCAGCCTTTAAAATCCTTGTAACAATAACCCACATATCTTACCTTATGTGCCATCTCTAATGGCTCTCCTCCTTTGATCAGGATGCCGTTCTGAGCTCCTACTCCAGTACCAACCATCACAGCTGTCGGGGTGGCTAATCCCAGAGAACAGGGGCACGCAATGCACAAGACTGTGATAGAGGCTTGGAAAGCAAAGCGGATTATCACTTCGGCTGTAGAAATGCTCTTATTGTAACCCTAGTGACAGAAGTTTATTTTAGTAATAGAAGACATCGAACAACAGAAACAAAAAATCTGCAAATGTATAAGCTAAAGTATTAATAAGTAAAGCACAGGCAAATTATGCAAAAGCTAAGATTAATGACTGAATTAATGACTAATTAACTAATGACTAAGTTCTGTTCTATACTGCATGTACCCTTGATCTGTTTTATTTATAGGACATTTTCCTAAATAGGTACTGCATGCTGTAACTTTTTTACACTGTAATGTAATAAAAGATACTCTATCAACAACATATACAATAACAAAGAAAGAGGATATGAAGATTGCTTTCCTGGAAACTAATAAATTCTAATCAGAAATAGTCATGAACCAAGAAACCTGTGATTTAAGCAACCCTAAGGTACAAGTTAGGATCCTGATCCTCCTCTATCATCTGTAACGAAGACAGATTCCACTGATTTCAAAGATGAACTTCCACAGAGCAGATGCAGAATTGGAGCTTGTGACACAAGGGACTTCCTTCCCCCACAGAGAAGGAATGGAAAGTGGGAAAATTTAGATGTTCAGTATTTACTTTTTTTATTAACCTTTTTTTTTTAATACTAACTTTCAGGAGTTGATTAATTACTGCAGATTCTCTTTAAGTATAAATGTAGGAGTGATACAATGTAAAAATATATATAACATGAAAAACATAACAACAACAATAACAATAATATAATATCTGTAGTCAGCAACTGCCTGCAAGGATAATTCAGAAAGGGAACCACTGCAGTCTACTAGACTTGTAGGCTAACTTTTTTTTAAAATATTTCAGGTGGTGTTTAAGAAGACTTACCAGAAAGTATTTTTCTACTATTTCAAAGTCCACAAATCCAATTATAATCCAGGCAAAAAGGGTAACCACAGAGACAGCCACAATAGAAGGAACGAAGTAGCCACTAAGTTTGTCTGCAAATTGCTGGATAGGAGCCTAGGAAAGAGAAACACGTCAGCTCCAGCAACATTATGCTTACTCTCTTCTACGCCTTCAGACATAAGATATAATCACAGCTTCTGTCTGCAGCACATTTGGCATTCCACACTTTATAATTACATATTTAGTTAATAAGACAATGAGACTTGGAACAGTAGACTGTATCAAAGTCCTTATTCAGCAAGATACTTCATTATGCAACTGCAATTCAAATCTAAACAATCTTATCCACTCTTCAAATGACTTGGTATGCTGATGCCTAAACGATAAGACAAAACCCAAGTGCTTAATTTCATAATACTCTACCTTTGAGGTCTGGGCCTCCTCCACAAGTTTAACAATTTGGGAAAGAGTTGTATCGGCTCCAACATGGGTTGCTGAAATCAGTAGTGATCCATTCTGATTAATGGAACCTGCAATAACTGTATTGCCAGGTTTTTTAGTCACAGGCATCGCTTCACCTAAGGAAAGGTCAACAACAGAAACTACGGTGTATTTTCCAGCAATACTGTAATAGCTACCAACTCCTAACGTGCAATTAGAAGACTGAGAAGAACATCAGCTTCAACTTCCCTTCTTCAGATGTGTTTAAAGTAAAACATTTTCACACTTGCAAAAAGCAAATGCTTACCTGTGATAAGAGATTCGTCTACCATAGAGTGTCCTTCAATAACATGACCATCCACTGGGAATTTGCCTCCTGGGATCACTTTGACAATGTCACCTCGTTGAACCAGTTCGACATCAACTTGCTCTTCACTAAAATGATGTATAGTGTTTTTAGTAAGAGACTGTTAACTGAAGTTACCCAGGCAAAAGGAGTTATCACTACACAAAAAGCATAATCCCATTGGTTGACATTGTTAACATATACAAGAATTATCAGAAGAAAGGCCATTTTAATGTGCACTATGATTATTTTATCATAATTTTATTTACTTTCTATTGAGAAAATCCACTAATTTTCTTATCACAGCAAAAATTAGCAATATTCCAATAAACCAAATCAGAGCAGTGTTAATTTTTCTGCATTTTAACTTTTACGTCTGGCAAATCTGCCAGTGAATCTGACGTTATTTGCTTCATAGTTCTACAGAATGGTAACATTTGTCTGTGAGTTAAGCATATTAACAACGAAAAAGGAACAACAGAAAAAGCAAATGACAAAGCAAGATACCTTAAAAGAACGTTATCAGGGCCCAAGGTAACAATAGTAGCTTCAGTAGCTTGTAATGAAATTAGTCTTGCCAGTGCTTCTGATGTTTTACCCTAGAATAATAATTTTCATATTTTTCTGACTATGCTATTGAAAAAATTGCTGGGTAAATGACAACTGCATATGTTGCAATTTACCCTATTAAGAAAATACTTTCTGCAAACAGACCTATATTAAGTCATTTCATATTTTTACTGGTTCAGTTACCTAAGATGATTTTACAACAAAGAAGGTTAAAAGAACCTAACAAAGCTTTTCAATTTTTTTTTTTTTTTAAAAACACAGCATTCTGATATGATTCTTAGTGTCTTGCAGCTTGTAGGTATCATGGGCTTTTATCTTCCTTACCTTTGCAACATGCTCTAGCCACCGGCCCAAAGAGATGAACACAAACAGCATAGGAGGTGTGTCAAAGAAAGTTACAGGGTTCACTTTTGCTTTCTCAGCCATTGCAACTAGAAGAATAACAAACGAGTAGACGAATGCAATGGAGGTTGCCAAAACAATGAGCACGTCCATATTTGCAGTTTTGTGCTTCAGTGCTTTGTATGCCTGTATATAGAAGTGCCAGCCTCCAAACATCTGTAATAAAAAAAGCATCAGTTGTATTTTATACACACATCTGTAATGCACAGCAGCAGCATTTCCATAAAAGAGGGAGACACCCATTTTATTTGTGTTATTAGCCTTTTCCATCTCCTCCTGAACAAAATCCCAGTTCTAGCTGAAGGCTATGATCTCTACCGCAGTACTCTCAGCTCTTCTCACTTCCATGCAGTTCCACCAGCTCCCCCCTGCTCCCACCACAGCACAGCTGGGCAGCCTCAGATGCTGCTTGACTGCAGAGCACCTCTACCCTCAGTGGCCTGCCTGTAACGGTCCCTAGCACCGCTTATTTTGGCAACAGCAGAAGCATGTAACAACCTCAAAAGCATTCTGAATCAGCATAATTACAGTCACCTTTTCAAATTTAATTTCTTCATCGGCTTCCATTTTGAGTGTTTAAGACCAACAAACGAGGAGTTGTCATATTTCCACTTACCTGTACAGGGACACAGAGTAAAAACGACAGAAAATTCATAACAGACAATCCTGGTAGGAGCTGGTATTCCAGGACCATAGAGGAGTGAAGGGCCTCCATCTCCTCATTGCTCATGTTGTGATGTGCACGAGCATCTGCAAGCTGACTGTCCATAACCATCATGTAAATCATCAGCCCCATGACAGGAATACAGAAAACAAGACTCACGACAAAAGACCTTTTCCACCTCAGATTTAAAAAAAGAAAAAAAAAAAGAGAAAAAAATTTGTTTTGCAGTCAAGTGCTGGATAACATTTTAGCTAGCAAGTCTGCACAGTCACAAAAAAAACATTTCACAACGTTACTGTTGATTAAAAAAAGAAAAATCAAAGATGTTTATAGAATCTAAATATGTTCAGGAATACTTACTGCCTTATTTCCTGTTTGTGATCTAGATGACTAGCAGATCTATCTTTTTTGACTAACGAAGGAGTGAAACCCAAATCCTAAGGAAAAAAGCATAATAATAAAGAGAACAGTAGATTTTTAAAGATATTTTGTGTTCATATGAAGTTATTGACAGATTATTGATGGTGCCAGCCTTACATTTGATTTACTTTATTAACATTTCTGATGCAATTGTTACTATTTTTTAGTTACCTTGCAAAGACAGAAATGCAATCTGATGTAGAAATCAACCTTTCTAGAACATTAAAATGCTATTCTAAAATGTGGCTTTCCAAAATGGTTATTCCTGAAGCACAGAAGGAGGGAAATTGAGGGAGAAAGAAAAGAAACTTTTTTCACCTCTGTCCTGCTACAGTACTTATGGATTTGCTTTGCTCTTCTGCAAACCTATAGCTGGTATCTTCAACTCTACCACAGCCTGGCTTTCCTAGGACTTCTGTCCAAAAACTTAGGAAAAATCATAATAAAGCATTGCTTTTGAGCCATAACATGCATATTATCTGCAGAAACCTGCACTAAGAAGATAGCAGATGGAAGAAAAGACACAGTTTTTTTCTTTAATAGTCTTCCCTTCTGTTTCTGGGGTATGTAACTCCTCAAAGAACACTGAGTATTTTATGAGACTTGGTGCCCTCATGAAACTTACCTTTATCACTTGTATAACATCTCGAGGACCTATAATTTCAGGATCGTATTTAATGTGTGCTTTGTTGGTTGCAAGAGCTACTGAGCAGTATAAAACACCATTAGTCTTCATGAGGGTGGATTCTATTTTGTGTACACAAGAAGCACATGTCATTCCTCTCACCTGTAAAACAAAGGTTTCTTCCTGTTATCAGAGCCACAGGTTACTCAGTAAATGCACCTTAAAAAGCAGGAAAAGTGCTTATGACTGTCCTGAATTACTTATCGCATATTTCTGGGGTTTGAAGCAGTGAGATGGAGCCCTCTAGTTAAGGATGAGAGCATTATAGAGGAAGCATAGCATAAAGGCAAGGTTATTAACCTCTGCTAAAGCTCTGCTGGCTCTTCATGCTCAGAGCTGGGGTGCAATGAGCCAGACTCTGCTACAAAAAAAAAAAAAAAAAAAAAAAAAAAAAAAAAAAGAGGTACATTCCTACAATAGGCAGAGTACTCAAAAAACACAGAAATACTTCTCCAACTTCAGTGTAGTAGTCGTGAACCAGCAGTTTGCAGAACAAGATATAGTTTGTGATACATACCTGATGTGCTCTTACACTTTATTTTTTGTAAATTAAGCTCTATTATATGATTAACATTTTAGGAAGTGGATGCTTACACAAGCACATCCAATAGATAAAAATAATAAAGATGGGGGTGGTTGGTTTTAATTACTAGCTTACAACAAGTTCCAGAATTCCATCTCCTTCACCACAGTTTTCCATCACAGTAGCTCCAAATCCCAGCTCCCGTATGAGCTCTGCAATAGCTGAAGGGTGTATGACAGCAGGATTATACCTCACTTCTGCCTTTCCTGCCATGAGGGCAACAAGTATTGAATGTATTCCTACAAAACAAAATGCACGAATGGCAGATCGTGTTTAAGAAAAACACTGCATTTAGGGTAACATGATGGCACAATAGCAATTTCTTGAAATTGAGAAAGCTACCACATTGTAGGTACATATAAAGAAAAACATCATCATTTTTGGAAGATACATCAACAATGCTACAAAAGCACCTGAGTGTAGGTGTGAGAGGAAAGTATTAAAAACATCAACTCATGTGGAATAACAGTCTAATTACAAACATTCAATCATGTGAAGAGATGGGCTGTTTTTATTTAAAAGTTCTTCTAAAATACAGTTCTGCACATTTGTTTGATCTGCATTTACCATTTCTAAAAGCCTTTTTTTCAAGAGAGAATATGTATGAGAAAGGGTAGATCTAACAATGTGCAATCCTACTGTACACTAAGTGAAAAGGATTTAGGTTCATCCATTTTGTAGGATGAAAAAGATTAAATTCCAGGTAAACTTGGAAGACATCCATCTTCATTACAATAATTAAACAGTCTAATTAATGACTCTTCATTACATCATAGTCATGCAACTATTTGTCCCTGCAAATATAATCATCACACTGACAGAAGATAGACTTAGTTGTCCTGACTCACAGAGCTGAAAGTAACTTATGCCTCTTTAATCCATATTAATACTGTCCCTCCCCAATAGCTCCCTTCCTAATACAGGCACATATGCTTCTGCCTTGAAGTTGCAGATCTGGGCACATCCCTCCAGTTTTAGTTTCAAAAGGATCCATATTTGATCCCTATACTCTCTTTGGAGCACTCCAGCTCCTGCTTTTGTGAAGGCAGTCTCTAGCCAGCATGCCTGCAAAGCAGCAAGAACAACGCTGTTTTCATCTTATGAACTGGCAGTGAGCAGGCTATGTTCTCATCCATGAAACACTCCAGCAATGATACTTCTCTTGACAATCCACCCATTAAAAATGCTGTACAACAGCTAGATGGATTCTCTAAAAGAAACGCTTAGAAATGTAAGAGATTGCACTGACATGTATCTTACCATCTTCTCTTCTCAAGTTTCTCTCAATGTTGGCTACACACGAAGCACATGTCATTCCTGTGACTTGGACGTAGCACTTTGATATAGTCTTTGTCTCTTGTCTAGCAAGGTGGGTTGCTGACACTTTGGAAGGAGGCTCGGTTTTGTGAGATTCCAGCTGCACTTCTGCTGAGGGCTGAGCTATTCCCACAGGTAGTTCTGCCTTTGCTGAAAAAGAGATTGCAATGCATAACATTATGAACAGCCACTGCAATGAGGCATAAGCTGGTACTACACTGGCCATAAATACATGTTACAGTAAATTTAGACCAAAAAATGGTAATTGTACAAGCCTTGTCAATCAGATTCATCCATCTGTCTGTCAATTAAGAGTAAGCAAAAGAAAACAAGACAAAGGCTTGGACCACTGATTAACTTACCATTTTGTTACTATTTTTCCTTTTGCCTTTCCTCATTGTATTTGTCTGTTCTGTTGCACATCCTTTGTCCTCTTCTGTAGGTTGTAAGCTAAGCCTCTGTGTTGCAACCTTACTTTTATGCACAATTTTATTGACTTTACCTGGGGCACAAAGCTCAATTTGTAGGCAAGTGCATGTTTCGTAAGCAAAGCCAGTGTTCTTGACCTTAGAGAAGGGTTCTCAAACTACAGACAACTGCTTCTTACAGCAGTTCAGGGGATGCTATGTTTATGCAGAAGTATGAAAGGAATGAAATGGGAGCACCTGACCACTTCTTCAGTGATTGCCATAAAGTAGCTCACGTACTGTATTTCTCTAAATTTAATCTTACTGAATCAAGAAATGGAGCTTCCCTGTCCTCTCAGGACGCCTGTATTCTCGCCATATGCCTTCTACTATCTAGCCATCTGCTCCCACCGTGCAATTACTTTTAGTGTACCAGTCATCACAGTAAGCATCTGTACATCTTTTGGCTGGGACAGGGTTAATTTTCTTCACAGTAGCTTGCATGGTGCTATCTTTTGGATCTGTGACCAGTGTTGGAAACATGCCGATGTTTTAGTTATTGCTGAGCAGTACTTACACAGCACCAACAGCCTTTTCTGTTTCTCACGCTGCCCCACCAGCGAGGAGGCTGGGGGGGGCACAAGAAGTTTGGAGGGGACACAGCCGGGACAGCTGACCCCAACTGACCGAAGGGATATTCCAGACCATAGGATGTCATGCTCAGCAACAGAAGCTGGGGGAAGGAGGAGGAAAGGGGGATGTTCGAAGTGATGGCATTTGTCTTCCCAAGTAGTTGTTACGCATTGTGAAACCCTGCTTTCCTGCAGATGGCTAAACATCTGCCTGCCGATGTGAAGTAATGAATTAATTCCTTGCTTTGCTTGCATGTGCAACTTTTGCTTTACCTATTAATCCATCTTCATCTCAATCCACAGGTTTTCGCTCTTTTGCCCTTCTCTTCCCCATCCCACCGTGGTGGAGTAAATGAGTGGCTGGGTGGTGCTTAGCTGCCTACCAGGGTTATCTCACAACAGCATCATTTTAACTTCCTCAGTGATGTCCACACTCTTCAGATTCTTGCCACTCCTCAGTCATGCCTAAGCCTGGTTAAATATCCCTTCACTAGTTACTCCACAGGAGCCAAGTCTTTGATAATTCACTATTAAAGAAACTTCAGTGCAGCAATCCGTAATATTCTTCACAGCTAGCAAAGCTCCAATTCCATATTCATGCCATGAATATTATACAATAGCAAAGTGGAGCACCGTTTGAACATCAGTGTTTATCTGACATATTTATATTTCCAGATACCTCAATCATTTTTAATTAATCTGATATATTAAAGGAAGTGCACGTATATTTAATTATCTCGTTGACAGTGAAGATATAAAGTTTCTCTTGGCAAGCACGAAGTATATGTCAACTACAAAGTTTCATCTTGTGCGGTACCAAATCATGAACAGAACTGCACAATCCTTTTAAATTTAAAAGTTTAATATGTCATTACCTGATAAAGACGCATCAAATCCCATATCCTCTATTGAGGATTGCAAGTCTTCTGGGCATGTTTGGAGAG
This sequence comes from Haliaeetus albicilla, assembly GCF_947461875.1. NCBI lineage: Eukaryota > Metazoa > Chordata > Aves > Accipitriformes > Accipitridae > Haliaeetus > Haliaeetus albicilla. Next base: position 3,628,951 of record NC_091505.1, on the reverse strand, counting down.
GGTCATATTCTATAGTCGCATTACAATTTGAGAGAGAGACATGAATAGATTTTACACCTGCCTTTTGGGATATGACTCCCTCAATGGACTGCACACAAGAGTTGCAAGTCATTCCCTCAATATTTATCACAACAACTTGAGTAAGTGGCTGGCTAGCATCCTTCAAAGCAGGATGAGGAGACTTCAGTGGAGAAGCCAGCGTGGAGAAAAGTGCTACATTTTCGTATTCGTCAGGAAGGCTGACTTTAAATGTCTCTGGAGACACTGCCTCTATGGCTTTTCTCAGTACATCTACGCTAATTAAGTTTGGGTTATAGTTTATAATAGCAGAGTTCTTCTCTAATGAAACAACTATACTTGTTACTGATGGGAGTGCTGATATGGTACTCTGAATATTGAGGACACATGAACGGCAGTGCATGCCATCAATTCTGAAGACAATTGTCTTTGTATTATTCACATTTGAGTTTTCTTTCAGTGCTGTCTCCGAGCCTTTGGTCTGAGTATTCCTCAACCTTTCCAGGTCAATAGCACTGAGCTTGAGGGGTCTAGGCTGCTTTTTGAAAGATGCTGTGAAACCCGCAGCTTCAATTTGATGTTTTATTTCTTCTGCTGTAATTAGATGAGGCTGGTAGACAACAACAGCTTCCCGATTGTCCAGGGACACTGAAAATTAATCAATAAAAATAAGTGTGTATTACTGCCCTAAGCTTAATATGCACATTGCCCTAAGAGCAACAGATCTCGTCAAAGCTTTCCATGAATGCTTTAAATGCTTAGAAATGTAACTGCTATGGAAAGGAGATTTAATTGGTTTGGTAAATATCAAATAATTGAGCTCTTCAACCATTTTTTGTCTAGTACTACAATTTTCAACTCCTCTTTTCCTCAGTTTCTGCTCCTTCCCCAGGACTTTCACAAATGGCATTACTATTTCTTACTGAATTTATCCTTCTATCAGGGGTCTGTGGCAATACATTTTATGCCAGCGCTATTTATACAGGTAATTTTGTCTTGTCTTTTAGGTACAATCACATACATGCCAATATTAGTTTTTAATCCAACAGAAAAACATAAACTAATATAAATTACAATACAAAAAAAGACATCTGTTATTACAGATTTCTGTAACTGGTAATAAAATTATGGAACATGACTATTCCAGTCTCCCTACCAAAATACAAAGAAACCACTGAATACTGTCACTGTAACAGCAACAGCCTCACCACAATTTGGGCCCCTTTCTTCACTTCTAGTCCAAATCAAACATGTAACTGAACACCTGGTGCCACAAAGAGTAATTGTCACACTAAGCTATCTAGTCTAAACCCAAGATCTCTTCACAATGCCATCAGAGAACATCATGGTCAACTTCAATTTATATAAAAAACCATTTAGGTATTACCTTTAATCCGCTGAATTCCTTGCAATTTGCCAATCTTCCCCTCAATGGTGCTGGTGCAGGAGTGACAGGTCATCCCCTCTACTTTCAGGCGCAGCACAACGCTACTCGCTTGAGACCAGCTGGAATCTTCACAAGTTCCAGGCGTTACCTCTGGTGCAAAGATACTTAAATCTACTCCTGGGACCATTTGCATAATCTGCTTGCCATTTATAATGGAAGAAATGAAAGTCACCACTGCAGTTTTTTGATCGGAGGACAATTTAACATCCAAGATACCTTTGTTCTTTAGAAGTGTACTACAAATCTGTTTAGACGTTAGAGCTGACTGAGTAGGAATTGCAAGAAAAATAGTGTCAGGTAAAACAGGTTGTGGGTTTGAATCAGCTGATGTAGCATCAAATCCCATGTCATATATTGCTTCCTGCAGTGTTGCTGGAGTCTGCAGTTTTGAGTCATAAATGACGACTGCATTCTTATCCTCTAGAGATACCTTGCAAGGGAAAAAAAACGAAACCAAAACAACTTAGCAAAGTGCAATACTAAGAGATGAGAACTAATATCCTGCATGAGACTAGAGATAGCTTTTACTTGCATATATTAGTAATACTTGTCAGGTATAGTTTTATCCATCACTACACACCTTGAAGAGTAAAACCATACCAATAGCCTCCATAAAGTAACTTCTGCTCATCTGTGCAACAACACAGCTAGAAAGAACAGATTTCCCCCCCCCCCCCCCCCCACCAGTTCAGAATCCTTTACAAGTCTGTCTGGTCACTTCGACTTATGACAACCAGACAGCATCAATGCATTTAATGAAACTTCCAGAGCCAAACTCTCTTGAATTATGATGACTAACCCAATTAAATCCCAAAAGCAAAACAGCCCACAGAAAAAATTCTAATCACATGTACAATTCTGCAGTTAGTAATTACCCTTAGGCTACAAGCATGGAAGAAAACACTCTTTGAAAAAACCCACAGATTTAAGTAGCAGTGAAAGGAGTCCAGTATTACTAGGCATCTTAGGCACAGGCTGTTAACTTGCTATGAGCAATAAAGTGCATCAGACTTCACAGAGCAAAATTCATTTTCGAAACTTGATATATGACAAACATTGACAAAGCTGTTTTTCCTCTCTCTGTACATTTTGGTGATCCAGAGACGTCCTGATTTGGCACTAACCTTTCACATCAGATGGTACAAATATCCTCAATTTAATTTGCTCCCAACTGATGATATATCAAACACAATTATTGCAGTTTCCAAATGGGAAAGCTGATGCCTGCCAGAGGCCCAACACATTATCATTCAATTCTATCTTTACCCTGGGCAAAGGTACAACCTAAAGACCACAGTCATTATTATATTAGACCAGTAAAATCACTTTAAGAACCACCTTTCTTCATTTTTGTCCCAATTATGGGCCTTAGCAGAATTAGCAACATGGACATTTATTGGTTTCATTGCAGTTGGAGGCAAAATAACCTAAATGCAGCTCTGTTTATCTGTATTAGCCATCTAACACTCATCTCCCTTGCTGACCTAATTCAGAATCACTAAACAAAACCCTGTTTTATTATTCTCAGAGATTTTTCTGAAACAAATGATCTGGCTAAATTGAAGTTCTGATGCTATAATGAGGATAATTACTAAATATGACATCTTAAAAGTTTCTTATAGTCCTGTTCTATAGACTAAGTTTTTGTAATACATTTTCTTGCTGAGAGTAGTTTTAGAAATAGTATTCAGCTTTGGGATAAGGTATTTACTTTAAAACCTAAATACAAAACTCTTAATACTGTTCTTTTAAAAACCTGCTTCATTCCTTATGTAAAAGACACTATAGGATGCACATTGTCTTCAATCAAGTTAAAGTACGAATCTCTCCTCCTCCTACCTCAATTCATCTGCATATTCTCAGAAATTAGCTGAAACAACAAAAAAGCAAGGTTGACAATTAAGTCTTTTGCTAGAATAAGGGAGAAAGGAAAGATTCTGAAGTCGGCTTATTTGGGGGTATTATTTTACAGGCTGCTTTTGGCCTTCATTGCACTTTGTGCTTGCAGATACCCAGTGATTTATCTGACCATACCATGCCACAGATGTTAACAGTGGTACCTCTACTTCTAAAACAGTCTGTTCAGTGCTCCAAGGTTCTGGTGTCACCAGCATCATATCGCGTTAAAGCTCCATTAAAGTTGAAGGAAGATGAAAAAGGATGCATCTTGTAAGTATTGCTGCTGTTCGCCAAAAACTTCTGTGTGCGTACATGAACACCTACTTCAGGCAAAAGGAAACTGTACTAACTAGTGCCATCATTTGCCTTTGTACCAAACGGCGCACCACAGTGAGTCCTTCCAAATCAGCTAGAGGTAACAGTCACATGCCCCCAAATTAAGACAGTGTACCCTATTCGGGGAAGGAAAGTGTTCACCTAAGACATATCCACTAAAACAGAAATTATCTTTTGATGAAACCAGGAAGGTGTTACCTTCTTCAGAGTAAAATCAACCAGAATGTTACAGCATGATTTCAGTACCTAGATACCAAGTAATTAAACTTCCAATTTTCTGTTGCTGCTGTTGTTAGGACTGTTATTTCTAGCACAATTTAGGTCATAAAACTAATAGGAATCTCCCAACTTTTAAATTGTTTCCATTATTAAAACTACTGTAAAATGATGTACTGTGTAGGAATAACCAGCTCACCCTGGAGTACTCTACAGTCCCAATATTTTGCCCATGGTAGAAAAAATACTAACAAAATATTGTTATCTCCTCTGAGCTAAGGAAAAAAAAAGTTAAAATCAAGTCAGATCAAGGAAGTCTGGATTAAGGGCAAACCAAGTAGCTCAGTTAACAGTTCAAGACTACAGTTCTGCTCTCCTTCTCTCATTTCCTCGTAGACAGTACAAAGGAAAGGAAACTTCTAATGCTTGAAAGAGCTAGCAAAACTATCCTTTGTCACCTGGATTAGCTACTACTCTTATTTCATGAACCACAACAAAACAGCTTTATTTTTCATGGTGGGTCAACTACCACAGGATTAACTGGACACCTCAAGCCCACAAATGCTTTTGAACCTGTGCAAGTGATCTCTGTGTACTATTAGTTTGAAAGAAAAGGCCTGGAGGCTTGTGAGGAAATATTGACATTTATTCAGTATAAGGGACAAGGACAGGTTGCTTTTTTTCACCAGTATAAGTCCCAGGGCTTTTGCTTTAGCTTATTTAAAAATTTCCTGTTCTTGCCATGTTTTTACTTTTTTCTCATTATTTCACTATACTGAATTAATTGTAAAGCAGAAAATGACTTAAGAGTAACAGATAATGACTTAGCTCCCACTGCAGTAAAATAAGCACTGGTTTTTCTTATATCAGAAATACACTAATGCAATTCTAACATCAGCTTCCCACGAAACGTACAGAAAATACTCTTTCCACATATTTTTCCTTCCTTGGTATATACTTCATAATGGTTTTTATGTAAGAACAAAGCTTTGTAAGAAATAGTGATAGTGTCACTTACTTTAATGTTATGGATGCCATTCATCTTCCCGACATGCTGTTCAATGGTTTGAACACAGGAATTGCATGTCATCCCCTCCACACCAATGACTATGGATTTTGCCTCCATTGTGAAATTCTACTCAAGTCTTCTCATTGCTGTTGGCGAAAAACAATTAAGACATTTGCTCTTAAATCATTTCACAAAGGTTGAAATCAAAACAGGGATTTAACAGATGATATACTTGGCCACATTTAACTCTAGCAGATGTCAAAATCTGAGCAAAGCTGAACAGGAAGCAGAACTTCAGGTATTTATTCCTACAAATTTTCAAAAAAGAGAAAGGGTTCAGACATTTATTATTTCACATGTGTTATAATCGAGATCACTTAATCGCCAGCAGCAAGCTGTGATTCACTGGTGTGTGAGATAAAACAATAGGGAGAAGCGAGTGAGAAAGAGACACACCAGCTCTCAGAATGCTAGAATGACAGAGGACGGCATGTAAGCCACAGTGGTGCAGGCGACGATCGTGGTTTTCCACACTTATAAATCATATATTATCCTATGCTAGCAAAAACAAGTGATACTGAAATTAGCCCTAGGAAGCTAATCAAGCTTTTTCCACATCTGATTCAGAAAACTCTGATTTCTGCTCCTCTGAAGATTATCATTATTTTTGCTCATAACAAGCCCCTCCCCAAATGACTGAACCTAAATGAAATTAATTTGTAGAAATAATGGCTAATACAAAGGACTTCTTTTGTCCCATGCACAAACTGTTAAGTAACAGAGGGGTAAAGAGGCTAAGAGAAGTGGTTTCAGATTTTTTTTTTAACCTTTTGAAAATTTGCATTACCTTCTCCAATGACAGAGAGATTAGCAACCAGGAAAACTACTACAGTCAACTACTTAATGTTTGGCTGCAGTGGAAACAACAGCAAATTTTGATGATTAACTAAACAGCTGAACTTAAGCACGTGCTTAACGTGTTTTTTGCCCTGGGGACTTATCTTGGAAAACTAAATTACATTAAGTATTAACGATGTTTAATAAAATTAATTTTCTTGCTCCTTGGTAACATTTCAGAACTGTTCCCTGTTATAGAAAATCTGAAAGTTTCTGGTTTCACTTTGAGACATGCTACAAACCGTGTAAGAATACAAGGATATTGCATCATAGAAATGGGTTTACCTCACTGATGCACAAAACTAAATGCTGAAGCTTAATCAACAAGAAATAAAGACAGTATAAACTTGTGAATTAGTGAAGTTTCCAATAGATGAAATACATATTTTTCCTTTAACGTTTTCTGTGAAGAGCCAGGAACACATTGCAAATTTCTGTCAGCCACTAACCTGTGGGAGAAATTAACTATAATTTCTAGGTCAAAAAAAGAAAAAGAAGTTTAACTATGTAAACAACATGAAAAATAGTCTCAGAAGTTGATTTTAAAGATTTGTCTTCCTAATGCATCTCCTAATATCCTCAAATGACCAGCTAATTCATCTAAACTGTGGCATGAACCTTTGTATTCTGATGGGCAATAAGAGTTTTGTTCAAGAACTGCAGAGTAAACGACCAGCCAAACCAAGAATTAGCGCACATTAATGATAAGCATGGCTAACAGACAGGGATGTTCGGTAAGGCGTAAAGGCAACCTCCTAGCCATAAGGACTTTCAACATCTCTATGCAACAACGTAGGGACCCTTTTCACTGACAGGTGCAGAGCCTAAGCAGCACTCCCGCAGATCAAATCCGATCGGAACCTTGAACAACCTGCAACATCGCACTCTCCTGAAAGGCGTCAAGTATTTACTCTGAATGTATCGTAAAGCGCTAATGCTTAATTCTTCTATCGCAATCACGGATGAAGTTAGGAAGCGTAAGTGCTGCACGACGAGATGGGTGGCTGCGGAATCAGAACCAAAAGCCGCATCCTGCTCTCCTCCTGTGTCCGGATGCAGGCGTGGGCGCGTGCAGGACACACTGCAGCACGAGGTGGTCTCAGTGCCAGGATACAGAGGAAAGAGCTCCCACAAAGTGGGGCCTCGGGCAACGACAGCTCTGATTATCGCTAAGGCTGGCCAAGAAAATAGCATTAACAATTGCACTGGCTGTACTAACCGGGTGCTGCCGCCTCAGAATATAAACAGTGGCAGGAAGTTACTACGACTAAAGAAGGCATCATATTATGCTATAGTCAGCAGAAAACAGGAACAGTAACTCATCCCTGCTAAGAACAGAAATAAGACAACTAACTCTACCTGAAGTTATTACAGATCTCACTCTACCTACTCTTACAAGATCTGAGTTATTAGAAACCACACAAATATTTGTACATAAATATTCACACATTACAGAAATAGAGAACTGTCACCTGACACACAAGAGAATTATGAATTGACGGAAGAGTGTATTTTAAGCAAACTTCACATGGTAGGTCCTTTCTCAGGCTCACGTGCACACTCAGAAGTACAAGATATTTTTAAAAATAACACTATAAAGCTACCCAAGAAAATACAGGCTTTCATGTCATTATATTGAAATAGGATCAATCCTTACCGATTACCTCAGCTCTTCCATAAGGAATGCTCAGTCCATATAGAGCGAACAGAGACACAATTGTAACTCCACAGTCAGGGAGCAACAAATATCCTACAAGGCTGAAGTACAAATAAGGTTTCACAAAGTACTTGAGTTACAGTGTGCTTAGTGAGCACATCCAGACACATCCAACTAACTGAGACACAATAGTCTATCATAGGCAGAGTCAATCTGTCCTCTAGTAAGGTCTGGATGTAAGTGAATGTAAAAGCATTTCAGGTACGTGATCAACTTGAACTGCCCTGACAACTGCATTATTACTGTATTTTGAAAAAAAAATATAAAGTAAGGGAATACTTTGGCTGTGAGCTGCTATCTAAGATAATCAAAGGTTGGCAAGATGTTGCCTTGGATGAAAGCTCTGGTACAGCTGTACACCAGTCTGAGAAAGTCTGCTGAGCTCCTGGCTATCTTGCCTGTTCTTTGGTTTAAGAGACTCAAGCTACAGCACAATAGTATCCATTATTACAAGAAACTAGGATACAGCAGTAAAGTCTTTTCTGTAAGTCATATGTCAAACAAACAACAGCCACGCCTGTAATATGGTGTACTAGTACTATTAAAGTGATTATACCCGCCATGAGCACTGCTACCGAATGCCCACCAATGCATTAAAAGAATTAACTGCTTATATATGTAAAAGTAACACCATACTTTTTTTTTATTTAACATCTACTATTATTATAGTTTGTTATGGACAAAATATTTCCTCCATTTTCTCAGTTTGTTTCTTTGCCCTTCTGCTGTTCATTTCACATATAATCACTTCCACCATTTTTTACACAGACCCATGTTTTCCTACTTAAAAGGCAGCATGTGGAAAGAGAAACAGGGATTATTAGGGCTATTCTGCCTTAGTGGCCTAATTAAGTAAATAAAGTTTGTAAAGGGACTTCATATATGATGGCTGATATTTACAGAAGTGGAAGAAAATACTCTGATTGCAGTAATTCAGGACCACTTACAAAGCACATTAGAATCCTCCTATGTCAGTACAATGTCCTGTTTATGTTTCAAGCGAATGCTTCACACAGACACAACCTCTCCTTTAAAATAAAAGGCATCATCTGCTATTTGTGTTTGGATTTAAGTAATAAGTCAAAAGCAATCAAGTTTCAATCATTCCGCTCTCCCAAGAAGGATTTTTTGTTGGGTTGGGGAGGTTTTTTTAAAGACTGCTCTCCTAGGACCAACTGAGCATGGCCCCATGGCGTTAGGCATTGTATAAACACAGTAGAGAAAATCCTTTCCTGGAAAAGATTGTAATTCAAACATGCAAAAAGTATAAAGGCGTAAGAGAAAAACAATTTTTTTTTTTTTTAACGCCTCAAGGCCCCAAAGTACTAGGACTGAATCCAGAACTTCCATCATAGAATTTATCTGTTGGATCAAACTGTCTCTTCTTTTTGTTATCTGACTTTTAACTAAGAAATGCTACGGGATCTATATGATATATGCATCATTAACAGCTCTCTGTTGGTGGGGAAGACAACAAAAGAGGACTTTTATTTGCTTTGTTGCAATTGCTAACAGCTTTCACATAATTTTTAAAACACACTGTTCTCTAAAAAATGTGCCCAAGTCTACAAGTAGAAAATGAGCTATTTGTAAGCAATACTGTCTCTTCACATCAGTTGCATTATATTATTGACATTGAATAGAGAAACAGCACATTCACAACCTCAGTTTTCTGTACAGCCTTACTGAGATTTCTGAAGACAAAATTATCTGGATTTCCAGTGCTCCTGATGCTTTAAAGAGATCTTGTTCTCAGAAGAAAGTATAGGGTTAATACACAGCAACTCTAAGTAGACACACATCCTTTTTCCTGCCCTTACAAAATGCCTAGGACAACTTAAATTTAAAAGCTAATATCTGCTTACACCTGAGACAGTATTCTACCTTGTTATATTCCATTTCACTTCCAACGCTCTGCCTCCCTTACAAGTGCTTCCTGGTAGAAATCCTCTGACTGAAACTTATAATAAATATTTTTGTCGTAATTTCCTCCTTCTGACAACAGAAGAAAAATTCATGACTAAGCAGCCTGAAAAATGTTTGCTACACAAATAAATTATGACTAGATGCACACAAGAGGCATACAAATATTGACAATTTAATCCTAGTTCTCCTTATATGTGTTAATACTTTACCAAGTTCACATGCAAATGGATGCAGAAGTAAAAAGATCTGCATGAGGCTGTGTAGCAATCTGTGTACACTACAGCAATGGCTTGTACTTGAACACCCTGTTTCCTCACTCTTGCCATCCATCACTATGTATCTGTTTGGTTTACCCCTCCATTTTTTATAATTTTTATATATATATATACATACACACATATATATAACAATGCATATGTACACACGTGTCTCATATATGCATTAGCTCATAAGAGAACCTCACTGTACAAGGGACAGTTATGGTTCTGGCAGGATGTAGCTGAAACAATAAGCAAATCTAAAACTTCTGGAACATCTAAAAAGCTTTCTAGTTGGCAACATATATTTGATAAGCTGACACTGAAGATCTTAATTATTACCACTGACTGCAAGGCAAATTCAAAGTTATCATGGACGTACTCTTTTAAGTGAGATGCTAAGTTATGGATCACACACTGTTTTAGAGAAGAGTAATGGTTTTATTCTTAACCAATGCATTGCTCAATCTATAAAACACCTTCATCATCAATTAGTAAAGAATTTTAGGATTTGACGATGCAAACAAATGGCAGCCGCCTCCCCCCCCGCCCCCTTTAATCTAACAGCAATGTATTTAGAATACAAGAAACCAAGACGCTTTAAATCAACTACTGCTGTTTTGGAATATCATCTAACATGGCTTCATCTTATGAAGAACTTTGGCTTTGAATAAACTTTGTAAAAGCTTTCTGTATTCTCTACTATACTATTTACTGCTTAATAACTTTAGAAACTCCCATTTTCTATTCTCTTTCATTACTTTCCCCCGTGTTTTGCAGTACACAAGGCAGTAGTATTTCCTTGTTTGTATATTAACGCCATCAATGAAGCAGCAGAGCCCTAGAAATAATCTGGCTCTGCGATAGTGCAGAACTGAACATGGTAGGCTACATGTGGAAGAGCAAGGCTCAGTGACAGAACAGGAGGCTAACAAAGGATAATTAAAACCAAAACAATATTTGGAAATAAATGTTAAGTCCTTGTATGTTTTTTTCAGTACAGTTTTAGGTTTAACACTTGGGTTGCCTGTGTGCAAGTTAAAATCCAAACATTTTGTTTTCTTGAAGAAAGTCAACTCGTGTTTCTATTAAGTAAATGAAGCAACAGAAAGAGAAATAATTCCTACTTCCAACTGCAATTTCTTCCTATGGAAAGGAAAATTAAACAGTGATCAAGCACAAGGCGACTGAGAAACTCAGGTTCATCTCTCAACTTTTTTTTTTTTTTAAAAATGTGCTAACAGCAGTCTTCACATGTAAAATACACCGATAAAAACCCAGGCTCTCACTTTACCCCACAAAAAAAACCCCCAACACTTTAGTGCTTCTAGTATCTGAGCTAACCCAGGCATCACAGTTTAACAAAGCACTGTGCACCACAGAGACGCTTTGCTCCTGTTCTAGGATCAGTAAGGATACATAACTGAGAAGCACACAATGTTTCTGGCTAAGTGTACAACTTCAGTTTTCACCAAAGTTTTCTATACATAATTACCTTGAATTTAGAGCTGCTGAAACTAAAAGTGGTCAAAGCTAGGCAAAAATCACACAAACACCAGAAACAGAATCTGTCATGTTTAACTACAGCCTTTGGACTTCATTAAATTTCTAAATGGCTGAGTCCTACTTTATAGCTTGCTTTAAATTACTAATTACATTAAATGGAAAAAAGGTACCTGTCCTAAAAGTCTGCAAAGACCTATGCAAAAGATCAAAGGACAGCATGAAAGGAAGAAGCTGTATCATCTCATCCTTGGGCTTACAGAAGCGCTGGAGAATGGGTTACAGGAGATCTGGTCCAATACGGAAGAACAAGGTTTTATTACGTTCATTGGCAAAGAGATACATTTGAAAGCATGACTAGATATATGAGGCTTAATCATTGAGGGAGAAACTGCACATCTATAATAAATATCTGTTGCAGCTACGTGATACTCTAGGTTGTAATTCATGTTGCTCAAGACTTTTGACAAGTCTTGCTTGGTCAGCAGACTATGGAAATTGCTCTGAGGAACTTTCTTTCCATACAAGCTGGATGAAAAAAACAGTGCACATGGAAAACGTTCTACTTCACTTCTAACAACAGTTTTATAATACTTGAGACAAATTCTTAGCAAATCCTTTTACTTGTGTCCTTCCACTACCTCTTCAAGTCAAATTTTTGGAAAACAACAACGTTCCCCTGGAAGAATCACAGCAAATATTAGGAACAGAATACAATTTATAAACCCTTGTTATATGAGCATACCATCGCCAACTGGGGCTCCTCATTTTTGAGCTTAGTCTCAAAATGCAAGGCTGAACAATGTGGAATGCATTATACAAATGAAAACAAGAAGAACAGTAAACGACACATAACGCTAGCTTTTACTTTCCTGGTTTGCCACCTGGGAAGGAAAAAAGCTTCAGGTCTTTTCTCTACAATAAAATACAGAATAACTATTAATTTCTAATCAAATTGTGTTTGTGCTCACACAGTGCATCGTAATACACGTGACTAACTTCCACATTACCAAACAGAAAAAAAGATTTCTTGGTCTATTAACATCCACAAATACAATTCAGCAAGCATTTAAGTACAGAAATGCAATCTTTGGTGACTGCATAAAAGATTTTAAGGAACTTTACACTAACAATAATTAAGTGCAATTTCCAGAACATGGATATAGAGAGGCAATAGTTAAGCCAGGTTTGCTCTTACTCGTTTTCCCGAGATTTCACCCCAAAGCATCGTAAACAAGTATTTTCCCTCTTCCAGAATATTTACGCTATGTTTTCAATGAAAACATTGGAAAAACGTACTTGTGCACAGAGTGCTGCTATCACAAGGCAAAACCCTAAGTAAGATGTTTCAGAGGTACAAGTTAAGCAGCTCGGATTTGAAAAAAACGACCTTGGAGAAAAGGCTCAGCGACTTGTGTATGCAAATTCACTCTAAGTCTTTCTGGGAAGATCGTACTTTTTCAAGTCCATGAGCGAGCGTACACTTACTGTCTACCAAGGAGCAACGAGATCTCAAACGTGGATGTCCACTGATAAGAACAACCTATTTTCCAGTTTCCTTTTGAAACCACAGGAGTGTTGATGCGACTCCCTACCATCAGTGTTTGCCTAGCACTGGAAAAAAAAAAAAAAGGCAGGAGCAGTTCGCAGAGAGGGAAGCGGTTGAGCAGGAAACGCCGTTTTGGATCCAGAGCCGTGTTTTCGACCCGGAGCCCTCGTTAGGTCGGTCTGTTTCCGACCAGCCGAGTCACCCCCCGTACCCACCCGCTGCTCGCGCCCCCAGAGCCCACGCCAGCTCCCCCGGGAGGAGCTACCCGGCGGGCTTTGCCTCAGAGCCGGCGCACACCTCGCCACACGTCCTCGTCCCTCCGCAGCGGCAGACCTCCGCAGCGGACCGCCCGGAGGGGCCGGAGAAGACCCGCCGCCGAGCACGAAGCCGCTACTTTCGGGCTCGGACCCTCCCCGGCGGCGGAGGGTGGCTGAGGGACGGCCCGCTCCCGCGCTGCGCCTCAGGCAGGGGCGCGGCGGGACCTCCCCTCCCCCCCCCCGAGGGGACACGTAGCCCAGCCCGGCGCCGCGTCCCACCGCAGCCGCCTTCACGCCTCCCGCGGGAGACGCCCGGGGAGCCCTCCCCCGCCAGCCCGGGACGCCGTGGCAACGGCTCGCCCGGCGCTGGGCAGAGGGAACCGGGACAGCCCCGAAGGAACTGCGTATCGGCTACCGTCGGACCCCGCGATCGAGAGGGAGCCACCCCCCACCGTCCAACCCGGAGCGGGGGAACGGCAAAACCCCGTGCCGTGCCGGAGCAGCCCCGCCGGAGCCCGGCCCCGCACTCACCGGAGGCTCCGGGCGGCGCGGACTGCCCGCCCCGGGATCGCGCCTGGCACTTTGCCCCATACCGCGGCCCGGCCCCGCCGGCAGCGCCGCGTCACGTGACCAGAGGGCGCCCGTTTCCTCCCGCCCACTCACGTGACGTGACCGCGGCCGGCCGGACGGGGGGGCGCCGCAGGACACGTGACGGCGGAGGAGCGGCGGTCGTTATCGGTACCGATCCTTTAGCGCCGCATCGCGACAGAGCCCCCCCCCCCCCCGGCCGAAACGCGTTATCGGACGGGAGGGGGAAGGCGCCCGGCGTCGGAAGGGATCCCTCCAGTCCGGGCCGGGGCCGCACCGGCTGCTCCACCGAGCGTTTTCTCCTGGGCCCCGGGAGAAGCGGCGGTCTGGGACCTCCAATCTCCGAGGAGAGTAAAGGCAGCCACTTCATACATCTCGGCCGTATCAAAAAGCAGGCTTATTTGTGGTTTTCAGGGATTCGAACTGACTGGGAGGTTTACAGCGTCTGCCTATATTCCTGATCTATTTCCTAACAGATTTTGATTATGCAAGAATTCATTAGAGAATTCATTAGAGAAGTCACATTTCTCTCGGCATCAGTGACGAGCAGTGCTGGGATACTGCCTACTACCATCGAGCGTCTCCCACTCAAAAACTAACTTATGTTCTTCACAACTCTCGGAGAGAAGCAGCTTATTTGCAGAGTGATTCCAGACATAAAAGTACTTCTGCGGAAAAAAAAAAAAAAGGGATCTCAACTTCATCAGTAGATGGGCAGCAGAAGCCAGAGGTAAAGCGACGTGAACTCTGCAGTAGGAATGCACGTGAGGTTCATTTAAGCACACACAGCTGGCTAAATGGACAACTATACAATGTTTTGGATTTATCCTTTATCCACTAGTGACCTTTACAGGAACAAATGGGACTGCCTAAAACATGATTTAATTATTTTGAGTTTTTACACTGTTTCTCATACTTCAGCAGACGTGGAGCATAGAGGAAACCTAGAAGAACCAGACAGGTTTCTAGGTATGTTTATTAGACCAGGAATGCCACTGTACAAGTGGTAATCAGGGAACAAATGCCATTACACCATCATTTTTTCAGTGAAAGTTTAGATCAGTTCATTATAAGCAAAGGCTGTTACTCCCTCCATTCTTTTGGAGTGACTCTGCCAACAGGTGACAAGCCCCACTCAATTCCAGCTTGTGTAAACACCTGTAGGAGGATAAAAATAAAGATGATTAACTCTGAAATCAAAGAAACCTTCTGATAGAGGGCTATTTCTGTTGTTTTCAGTGTAGATTTTTTGTATTAGAACATGACATTCGTCTTATAATAAAGCAAGTGGAACATACTGAGTAATATTTAAATACTTCAGTTGTCTATTTCAAAGTATTTAGAACAAACAATCTGGAATGTAAAACCCGATCACAATACTGTAATTTTAATCTATAAGTTTTTCTGCTGAAAGCTCTACCTGTATAGCTTAGAAATCCCAAGTAAAATACAGAACACTTGTGTTTCTACTCATTTTAAAATCAAGCAATAGACTGAATTTGTGTAACAACTCAAAATCAAAATACGAGCTAACACAACTTTCATTTCCATCGCATTACTATCCACTTATATAAAATGCTTCTAAATTCTGACCACCTAAGTCACTTCAAAGAAGTAAGCCCTTGTGAAACTTAACAGCTTGCAAGTTTACAGCTATAGTCACAACAGAGCGGTGAAAAAAAGGACAACTTACGTATCCCCAGACAGCAGTAAAAACTGCAGCTCCACCAAGGAGTACCAGGTTTCCATATTTATCATGGAAGTTAGGCTCATATTTGCGATGAGCTTGTCTTACTGCAGTATGCTGAATGCCACGAGCTAATGAATGTTAAAGAGAAGTAAAAGTACAGAAATCAACTGAAATACACATTCAAACCATTCACAATCCTCATCTCCCACCAACAGAGGCAAGTGTAAGCATTAAAAGACTTGAAGAAAAGCTGAAAAAAAAATATCAATCTTTTGGAGTTAGAGCTTTGGAATGATTCCAAAGCACAGGATATGCTGAATGTCTTGCATTTTGTTTCAGCTCTCCCAATTTCTCTCTAGAAAGTTATTCCTGAAGTCTAATTCCAGTAAGAAAATCCTCTAAGTTACCCTTTTCATTAGTATGCTTTCTTTGGGCCCTCAGTGTGGAAGTTCCAAGTTCTATTTCTCTAATAAAATAATTTTTTTAGTACTTAAGTTTCAGATTTCTATTTGTAAGTATCTACATTGTCAGTATGTGTACCTAATATAAGCATTTTCACGGTGAAGCTCACCACCAAATTAAGCCATTGAAGACAGTGGATATGGGTAACACCTTTCTCATTCCTTCAAGATTTTTGAAGGGAAGGGAGGGAGGCGAAGAAGGAAGTGGAAATAACTGTGGGCCTTCACATGAGGTAAATAATAGAGAATGAAATACAGGAGGATATCTTCAGATGACAGAATGTACGATGTGCATTACAACTGTACACTATAAAAGCTATGCTTATTAAGAAGACAGAATGAAGAATCAAACCATTGGCTTCAAAACACTGAGATTTTTTTAGTAGTTGGGTATAAAGCATTTGATGAAACAGTGATCCGTGCATAAAGATAGACATTACAAAATACAATCTTTTAGTTTCAGGTCAGTGGTTCCCATTTACCCAAACATGACTAGAGAAAACGATGGCAATACCCATAATGCTACTATGTCTCTAGCATGGTCTGTGAGGCTGCACAAGTTAGTGTTTGGGGTTTTTTTAAACAGAAAGAAGAAGCTTGAGTATCTCCAGAGAGAAACACTGCTAAGCACGTTTATTTTAGGTGCATGCACCTCGGTCTAAGCACATCAACAACCAGGACCGGATTTGAGAGGACCAGGTTAAGCACTGGGGAGTCTATCACTGAAGAGATAACCTTACCCTTGAGTTTAAGGGCTGGTCATTGACTACACCTTGCCACCTCAGGTTACAAGACCTAACGTGCCTTTAGTTACTATCAAGGAGGAAAACCACTGAGGAAGGGAACCCAAGGTCAGCTCAAGTAAAAGCAACTAGGAGGTAAGAAACAGAAAGAAAGAAGAAGAGCAGCAGATGAAGGACGACGAGAGAGCCGCCCCTCAGCTGCCCTCACGACCCTCCTCCGGGAACGAAGCGAGCCCAGAGTTGAGGGACAATCCTCACAGGGACGGCAAGAAACCGGGAAGAGACCCCCTGACGAAACCGCCTACTCCCAAGAAACACCCCCAGCACTCCAGAGAGCCTCTTCGTTGCTTACCGGCGAGGTTCAGAGCAGCCCTAGCCACAGGGAACATGCTGACAAGCGGAGTACGACCCTTCCCCCGGCGGGATGCTGCTACCCTTGGCGAGCGGTGAAAAACAAAATGGCCGCGCCGGAAACGGCCGGTGCGCCGCGGCGCTGAGCGGAGCCGTGTGGGTAATGTAGGCGCGCAGCGGCGGAGGGACGGCGCCTCCTCGCTGCGGTTGAGCGAGAGCGGCGGGAAGCTCCGTAGCCGGGAGAGAGGGGGAGAGAAGGGCTCCTCTCCGGCTCACGGGCTCGGAAGCGCTCCCCGCGAACGGCCGGGGAAGGCGGCCGCGGCCGTGAGGAAGGCGGTAAGAACCTCCCGGCGGAGGCTGCAGTCGCAGTGTCAGGATGGCCGAGTGGTCTAAGGCGCCAGACTCAAGGCGCTCCGCGCCTTCCCGTGGCGGGTTGGGTATTCTGGTCTCCGTATGGAGGCGTGGGTTCGAATCCCACTTCTGACACCACTTTTTTCCTCCCCCCCCCCCCCCCCACTTTCTGTGCGAATTTAAAATCATTAAAAGGTCGCTGCTAAAGCCAGAGATTTGAGTGCAAATAGAAACTGCAGCGAGGCCCGCGGTGCCAGAGATAATTTCCGTAGTGTGCACGTCCTCGAATAGAGAAATAATAAAAAAAAAAAAACCGAAGCATGAATAAACCCACGTTTTTCTGTGGCGATGACTCTCAAGAGCCCGTAACCCGTTACACCCCGGCTGAGGATTTCCCGAGGGCGTTTACGATTTTAACAATCTTTATAACACACGACCCAGCAATATACGTGCGCGTATAAAATCAAGCAAGCGCACGCCTTTGGGGAGCTACCGATGAAGCTCCTTGGAGTTTTATTCTAGATTCCCATTTTGGTTTCTTAAGCGCTTACCGACGTGAGGCCAGGCCCCTCGCCGTGGTTCCCCCCCCCCCCCCCCGGGACCCCGAGCACACTGCGGCCGTGCAGCATTTTGCAACGTTTAAAGAGCCGCAGGCGCTGAGGAAAGCCCGGGTGTATCCTCAAGGTGAGGGGCTGCCGCAGCTTCAAGGCGGGCACCGACGAGGGTCCCCCCCACAGCCGCCGGCGCTGCCGCCATGTCCCGGGGGTTCCCGGCCCGCCTCAGCGCGGCACGGCCCGCCCTCCCTCAGGGCTCCGCCAATCGAGCGGCTCCAGCTCGCCTCGCTCCTATGGGCTAGCGGCAGCCCGTGCCGGAGACAGGTTGAACGAATCAGAGGCCGGCGGCGAGTCGCGGGGGGGGTGGGGCCGGCGCCGCCGCCAATAGGAAGTGCCCGGGCGGGGCGGCGCTGCCGGTGGGTCGGCGCCCGCCAATGGGCGTGAGGCGGCAGAGCGGGGCGGTCATGGCGGCGTTGCCGGTGTTGGCGTTGCTGTTGCTGCTGCTGGCCTGGGGCGGGCCGCCCGCCGCCGGGCAGAAGCGGAAGGAGGTGAGGCACCGCCGGGAGCCCCCCCCCGCCGCGCTGCCCCCGCCTGCGGTGCCGGCCACGGCAGGCCAGGGCTCGGCGGCGGCGGGTTCCGGCGGTGGCTGGCCTGCGCTGAGGTGGTACAGCGCCGGGGAGGCCGGGGCCGGGAGGCCGCGCACTGGGCGGCTCGTCCCCACGCCGGGTCGCCGGCGGGGCCTCCCCGGGCTGAGGGTCGGCCCTCCCCGGCGGCGGCGGCCGGGCTCTGAGGGGAAGCCCGCGGGCACGCCTGGGGGCCGCGCGGAGCGGTTGTCGGTTGAGGGTCGTACAGTTCTAATTAATTTTTCTTTCATTTTCGAGTGTGTCTGATTCCAGGTTCTAACGGTCTTGTAAAAAGCGCCGTGAGAGTGTTGTCTTCCGGCTGTGTGGGATTTGGAGGGCGGGTGGACTGGCTGTCTTTGGTTGTAATTACGAAGGTGTCACTTAGTTCCATAGGCTCGACTCCTAGCGTTTGAAAAGATTCCTCTGTATATACTTGTGTCCGTTGATAAGTCAAAGAAGAGTAGTTTATTGTTAACCCTAAAATATTTGTCTGGAGAAGGTTGTCAATAAGGAGTAGAGAATTAATTTATGATAAATGTAACATTTGGATTTTTTTTTTCCACTTATCTAATGCTCTTTGTACAATGTTATAGAATTGCTTGGCCCGTTTTTAAAGAAGAGCTTAGTGGAGGGTGCTCCCAAGTTCTCCAAATATGTACTGAGTCAAGTTTTTTCCAGCAACGCTGAAAACTAGATGTTGAGCTCGCTTCCATAGTGCTTCTATCTTTAGTATAGATTCTACTTCCACCAGGTTTTGAAATCTGAAACAGAGTGTGATGCTTAGCATCACATAAATACTGTGGAGTGGTTTGGGGCAGCATGTACATCTGAAAGAAATCTTACAATTAGTGACATGAGGAAGAACTAGTGAGCTAACAGTCTTCACCAGCATGTGTAATATGAAGTGCTTAAAGGCAAAGTGCTCAAAGCGTGTGTATTACTAAGTGGTAAAAGTAAATGAATAATACTAATATGACTGTCAAAAGGATCCGTGAATGCCTTCAAGAATCTTAATGAAGAATCACATCATGCGGTCAGTGTTCTTATGAAATACAGTGCAGTCGTTTGTTATGTCAAATCTAAAACCCTTCAAGATTGTACTGTGAGACTAGGAAAAAAAACACACAAAAACCCAACAGGGTTTCTCTGACTTTATTTTCAGATGGTGTTATCGGAAAAAGTGAACCAGCTGATGGAGTGGGCTAGTAAAAGATCGGTTATTCGAATGAATGGAGACAAATTTCGACGCCTTGTGAAGGCACCACCCAGAAATTACTCGGTGATTGTGATGTTCACTGCTCTTCAGCCTCACAGACAGTGTGTTGTGTGCAAGTATGGGCTTAATTTAGTCCTAAATTAGAACTTGAAAGTCATCATATGCTTTGTAGGAAATTAAGAATAGGATAAAACTTTCACGTATGTGGGAGGAATATGCTAGGGCACATTGTAGTAGGATTATCTTTGAAATTAAATGTGTGGAGATATGCGTGTGATATGTATGCGAGAAAACTACATAGTCCTTAATTATTTATCTCCCTCCTAAAATAATCGCTGCATTGCAGAAACAAGATTCATACAGATGGGCTTTTGGAGGAAGATAGGGTGAAAACTCAACTTACGTGGCATGAGCTGCTGAAGAAATATTTGTACAATTACTGCCGGCCATGCAGTCTAAAAGTTGCTGTTGCCAATCAACGTATTAATTATTTACAATTGTAATGTGCTGGATCCTTAACCATATTATGGCTTTCATGTATTAATCTGGAGGTGCCAGAGGTCTGTAAAGATGATTTTTATACCTAGTTAGTTGAAATTAATTGGTTTCCCATCCTCTGACATGGAAAAGAGGGTATACCTATACTTGTTTTGGTGCTCTGGACTAGCAAATCATGAGCTGCTGGGTTCCACTTCAAATTTCAATTTAGAAATTATCACTGCTTGTGTTCATGACCTCAACAAAACTTGTCCTTGCATTTAAAAAAATCAGTGGTGCTGGATGCTTCACTTGATTGTTAGATGAGCATCTGGCCTTAAATTTTTTCTTTAACACTAGAAAATTAATGCAGGGCTGTGTGGGATGCACCCATTAATGGGGTGGGTGGCTACAGCTCCCTCAGCTGTTTTATAACTTGTGTTCTGGACAAACATATGATACAGCATCTCACTTTGTGTGTTTTACAGGCAAGCTGATGAGGAATACCAGATCCTGGCAAACTCCTGGCGATATTCCAGTGCATTTACCAATAAGATTTTTTTTGCTATGGTAGATTTTGATGAAGGCTCAGATGTATTTCAGATGGTAATGTCTTTCTTTTTCTCCTCTAACGTTATTTTTAACTGGGGTTTTGGAGACTGAGGGCAAGAAGGTAAAGATGAATACAAAATTTAGTGTTACAATGATTAAAGAAATAATTGAAAAGTTAAAGGCTGCCACTCAGAAGAAATGAGAAGAGCAGAGGGCAGTAGCATATTGGCAGTAATATTAACAGAACTGAGAAATCAGGAATAGGCACAAGGAGTGAGCTGGCTTCTCTGACTGTTTTTTCTGAGTTTGTCTCCTATAATAACTTACACTGTAATTCTTAATGGAATTCTTTTATGATACACTAAGAGGCAAGATAGAAAGCACCAATGACGTTAGGAACAGCTATTACAGTTTTTAGATTACTAGAGGATGATAGATTAGACTTTCAGTATGGGTTAACTTCTTTTCAAGTACCCAGTCATTTTGCTCTTCTTTTAATGTGTAACCATATTTATTTTAAACATATGAGAACATTCCATGTACGCTTGCAATTGTAGATCACATTAATAGTTCATTATAGTTTTGCAAATCTTAACTTTTTTTTTAAGAGATACTTATCTCTCTTTAAAAGTTACACAATTCAGGGAATGATATTATATTAAATGGAAGTTTTTGGACTGGAGAAGTGGAAAGGGATGTCTTTTATTATTATTGTTAAGTTTTCCCATAGTGTTACATCAAAAATTCATTCATCAAGCTATGGCCTTTATAGATTATTCTATATATTCCTATTTTGCAGATTTCTCTCCCAAAAGTAGTATTTAGAGAAGAAACATTCAAAAAACCTGAAATGCTGTGGGAAAAACAGTGTTAGGAAAAGATAGAACTGCATTTTGTAAACAACTACTTCTATTTACCTATTATAATCTCCTCTGAACTTGTCTGAATCTTTTGAATCAGTAGTTATAGGTCTGAGTACTAACAAAGCAATGTCAATCACTTCAGAAAGCATGCTCAATTGTGTTAAAAAAAAAAAAGTGCCTACTAAGAAGTAACAATTTTTTTTAAGAAATCCAGAACAGCTAGTGACAGAACTAAAAAAATTTCATTTCTCAATATCAAAAGGAGAAAACAGCATCGAACACAAAAGGAAAATTGCAGGAGTATGTTGATTACTTTTATGAAATACAGAAATGCAAGATACTGTGTGCTGTCTTTTTTTTTAAGTTATTGTCAGTGAAATCTGTTTATTGAACAGTTACTTTTTCTGATTGATTTAGTGATGATGTTGCAAGATACAAATGGAATAGAATTGTGTTACTAAATAGAGCTTTCATGGTGCTGTATCTTCTCTGAATTTTCTAAACACAGCTAAACATGAATTCTGCTCCAACCTTCATTAACTTTCCTGCTAAAGGGAAGCCTAAACGGGGTGACACATATGAACTTCAGGTGCGTGGCTTTGCAGCTGAACAGCTTGCTCGTTGGGTGGCTGACAGAACTGATGTCAATGTAAGTATGTACAGACTTTCCCCATCACTACCTCTGCAGCACTCCCTTACTATGTAATTCCAGCTATGAAATATGTCGGTTGTGTTCTGTGGCTAACGATCTACTCTCGGATACTCTAAGTAGTTGTTGTCTACAAAATATAGCTTGGGCACATAACTACATCTTTAAGTTTCCTTATATTCTGTGTTCTAATATTTTGTGTAATTTTGCATTTGATAAGATGGTAAAACTCATCTCCTTCCTTCTGCCTTTTCTGTTCCTATGGAAGAAGAACAGTCTTTAAATTATTAGGTAGGGTAAATGTGTATAAAACTGAAGTTACAGTAATGGGGGAAGATGCATTATTTACTTCCCAAGTCAGATTTATTATACAGAAAATTTTTCTCTGTGTGTTGATATTTTTTTTTCCAGTCTAATATATTGTGGTTTTTGTTAGCAGGAGTGCGGATATAATGTATAATCCCAATAATGTATAATCCCGATGAGGGAAAACAATTTAAGTACCTTCTGTTTAGATTCGTGTGATAAGGCCACCAAACTATGCTGGACCGCTGATGTTAGGACTGCTGCTGGCTGTCATCGGAGGCCTCGTATATTTGCGTGGAAGCAATCTGGATTTTCTGTATAACAAAACTGGCTGGGCATTTGCTGCTTTGGTGAGTAATTGTAAGTCTTGTCTGCCTGTTGTCATGAGTTTTGTAGTAATTCAAGTCTTTAAAAGCTTTTGTATTTAAAGATGCTTAAACCTGGTAGAGGAAAATGAGGTGCACTTAATTTTATTTTTTGGTATTTTGATAATATTATTTGATCTTGGTCTTTTCAGCTCAGTTAATGCTTGATAAGATAATAAAAAGTAGGACAATACCTAGCCTAAGATTGTATTCCAAACCAGTATGTTTTGGTATGGAAATGAAAAAAAATTGCATAAAAAATAAAAATCCCTTATTAAATAGTGGTTTTTTTCTTCCCTTTTCAGTGTTTTGTGTTAGCAATGACATCAGGCCAGATGTGGAACCACATTAGAGGTCCACCCTATGCTCATAAGAATCCCCATACAGGACAAGTTGTAAGTCTTTTCTTCGTTTTCTTTTCTGCATTTCTATTGTATTTTTACAGAATAAGGCTGATACTAAAAGAGGCAAGTCAGAGTGCAAATTCTGTTTTTGGCTTCTTTCTTTGTTAGTCAGTGATGCTAACCTCTCCTGCAGTGAGCAATGCAAAATAGCTGTTGATTAGTTCAGAGAGGATATGTCTTCTCTTAAAGTACGCCTGTAAAAGAGGGGGTTTGTTTTGTGTGAAACAGAAGGAGCGTTAGAGCTCCAGTCATGACTTAGATTTTCTTCCAATTAGCTCTATGGTTTTCTTGGCTCAAATAGAAGAGGAAACTCTGTTTGCAAACTTTTACTTTACTACTGAGAAAACACAAAATACTAATCGTAATCCAAAGCAAAGTGCTCTGTTGTGTAATTGCTGTGTGATAACTTCAACCGTTACCTAGAATTCCATTTTGATAGGAAGGTTGTTCCTACAGTGTCTTGTTCAATGATTCATTAATTCTGGAAGAATGGTGGCATTAGTTCTGTGATGTTCAGAGAGTAAGGACAAACGTTACTCGGGGTTTTTTTTTAGGTGTATTGCTTTCTGTGCTCAGTAATAATCTTTTAAGAGACAGAATAAAAAATACAATTCTTAATCAGATAAGGAATATTAAGATTAATTTACTATCCAGCAGCATGTTCAGTTTCTTGTTAGAAACTGCTCAAAGTGCTTTCCGTGCAGTAAAGCATCAGACAGCAGTCATATGGATGGTACTCTGCTGGAAAAGGCACATACTGGTTCCAAAGTGTTGCCTTGGAGTTTTTGTTGTGTTAATACCTAGAGAGTTCAAGGTCATCTTGTGTGTGGAAACTTTTGATTATTCTAGTAATCACAGAAAGCTAAGAAGGTAATAAAAAAATGCTCTAGGGTTAAGAGGATAGCATACAGAGTAAGCAAGACTATTTGCTAACATATTATTTGGATGGGGGGGGCGGTCCCCCCCTTGCTTCAGAACCTAAGGTAAGCATTTCTTTCATCCCTCCTGTTGTTTTCCATCTTCAAAATCTAAAAATAAAAAAGATACATTTTGGAGGAAGCATAATGACAGTGCTTTTTTGCTTACGTTCTGGGGGTAGATTGTTTTAAATTACCTGATCTCTTCCATTTCTCTGACCTCCTATGGGTCTTTTAACCATTCCTATTTGTTTTCATGTTTACTTTTCAGTAGTTATTTACCTGTGACATTCACTTTCCTCTGTCTCGTACATATATTGTATCTCTAGCGATGAAGAGACATGATGGTTCTAAACTGCTAACAGTAAAATAAAGGTGTTATGTTGAGTCTTTACATGCTAAACAGTCCTATTGCTGATTCTGGCAATTTCATGTCTAACCTGTTTTTTTTTAGCTTATATAACCATCTAATGACTTCCATATAAAAACATCTTCCTTTGAGATTCTTGAGGTAAATTAATGTCTAGTGACCTTAGACTTATGAAACCTCATTCTTGGGAAAAATCAGTTTTAACATCACTTGAAATATACTGCTCTGTACATAATATAGAATGAGATACACTGTAAAAGCAGTCAGAATGTATTGAGAGCATTGCATTTCTTCAGGTGCTTATAGATCACATACTGGCTTTTCTCATGTATTTTACTCAGAAGGGAATTTATTTGGTGAAATGTCCTTTCATGCCTGGTTAGGTGGGTCAGGCCCTCTGTATTCTTCTATAAAAAGTGGATCTGCTTATCAAACTTTTTTTTCTCCTGCTTAGATATAACATCACAACCATAGTGCTGTAGAGCTTCCCATAAGGGATTAAAAAATGGTATTCTTTCACAAATTTCAAATTTTCTGTTAACCCAGTTGGTTAGTAAACTATTAATGTAAATAAAACTAAGCCAACTTACCGAGTGGAAGTTCTCGTATTTTACATGTTTTCTTGAAAACGCTTCCTTTTGTTTTTTCTGTTTACATCATTCCTAAGCCTTTTTGAGACTGAAGAAGAAAGCTTCAATGGTATTGGTAGTGATGTTCCTTTTCCTGGTATGCCATGAAAAATATTTCAAATGCTTGGTTCTGGAGCCAAGTGAGTAGGGTTCACATGCAGATTGAAGAGACTGTCCCTAAGAGGAGGAGCAATGTATGTAACCTAAGAATCTAAGTCAGGGAATGGATCAGACTTGGATCACAGTGAGTGCAGGAGGGCATAATTACAGTCTTCTGCCCTGCTGAACAGGGGATCTGGACCGTGAAAGTTGTAGTTGCACTTGAACTTAGTATAATCTGAATGGTACTTTGGGGCTGATTGTGCATGTTAATATAAGAAGGATTTTTGATGCTGACGCAGCTTCCCCCCAAAATCAATGGTCAACAAATGAAATTGTTTGTGCTCCAGCTTCTGAAAGAGACAGTGCAAAACCCAGTTCCAAGCTCTATAGCTGTTTTTTGTGTCAAAGTTGACTTCAGTCTTTTCTAAAATCAGTTACTCTTTGTCTCTTACAGAACTATATCCATGGAAGCAGCCAAGCCCAATTTGTGGCAGAAACACACATTGTTCTTCTGTTTAGTATCCTTCATACTGAGAAGCATGGGGTTGGTGATGATTTTTCTGCTGGCTTATGCTGCTGCCTTTTCTATGAGAGTACCTTGTCAAGGCTCATAACTGTCACCTAATACTGATGCAGAAGCTTGTAGAGCCTTTCTGTGTTGACAACTATGCTTTTCCTATGCCAGTGATCTTTAAGTTGAATAGAAAAATGTTTATTGCTTTCTCACCACCTTCTTCCTTGCTTAATGACTGAACTGAATACAGTGTTGGAAGATGTGGATCTCTGTGGAATCATCAGATTCTTCATGATAGCCCCTGTTCCTCTGTGCATGTCTCTTATCTTTTCAATCTCACTTAGTTCTTGCTTTGGTGTTGAATTCCTTCCTCTGTTACAGATCTTTCTTATTTCTTTGCTTACCTTCTTTACTTTTAATGTTACCACTTGTTCATGCTAAGGATTCAGGATTTTTCCATGCCACTATTATGCCGTCAAGAAAGGCAAGCGGAAACTTGCAGGTTGAGAGCTTTTGCCTTTCTTATTTGTATAAAAATGTTTCTTTGGAGTCGTAAGAATACTCTAAAATTCAATGTTCTTTTCTTTTCCCACATGGATGTTTTTGATGCATCATCTGTAACTTTAGTAATTTCTGACTCAAGCTTTTCTTCCTTGTCTTGTCACCTGCATCAGCCTGTGCATTCTTTTATCTTTTATACAGGATTTTTTATTTTATTTAATTTTATCTTTTTTTTCTTGCAGCTTCACAGTCCCAAGCTGTTTACATTTTATAGCACACAAGTATACAGAATAGCAGACTTACTACAGGCACATAACTTCAAAATTTCATTCAAAGTACCTGTCCTCTTCACTGCTTGATCATGATGAACAAGTCTCTTCTGTTGCAACAGCAGTGTTCTTTAACAGGGTGCCTTCTGCTCATTTTTCCCTTTTCTCTTTTTGTTTTATCTATTCAAAATCCCAATTTCAGCAAGTGATGCATTGGGTTTTTTGTAACAAAATAATATAAAGTAAGCAATTGATGTTTAAATATGCTGGTGTTAAAAGAACTTTACTCTCTTGCTGTGTATTCATTATCAAAGATTTTTTTTTTAAACTTAAAACATCCATTTGGAGGGGAACTTCTGGTCTTTTTCTAATTATTACTGTACTTCTGATGCACTCAGTCAAGTTCAACCTAGAAACTTTTTGTTGATGTTTATTTGTGTTGTTGCTGTCCATCACATTACGGACCCAATCTACCAGGCACCAGAGACATTAAAATCATAGAAGTTAGCAAGGTTTCTGTATGTTGAAGTCACTTTTCTCTTGTGCTGAAGGTAGACCACATGTGAAATGGAAAGATTTCCTAACGGTCCAGTTGCAGTCAATGATAAATATTTCTCATTTCAGGAGGATGATTGGGACTGAACATCTATAGTGAAATGGAATGAAATATTTGGAAATTCTGTCTTTTGTTCCACTGGATCCATTATTTTGCTTTGCTAGGATTCATTTTTTTGCAAATGTCAGGCCTTTTAAATTGTCTGTGCTTCCTTAATTTTACAAGCTTTAAGTCTTTTTTTCATTGAAGAATTAGAAAAGACTGAAATATTGCTACTTGAAAGATACCCTGTTAGATTAAATATTGCATGCATTTTATTCATTCTATTACCTGAGTAAAATGCAAGTTGAATTCCTTTGGGGATTTTCCAGTGGAGTAGAACAGTAGTAGGTGTGGACTGAGCTCTCTGGGAAGGCATGCTGTTTCTTTACAAGCTGATATAATACATGCATGTTTTTAATTTTGTGTCAACACCTACTATACCTTCCAGTTTATGTTTTAAAGTTTGTATTTATTTTCTCTTAAAAGTTGATGTTATGAATGCCTTTCAGTTGCCTTTTTCCCCCATAGTTGCTGGTTGGGCTGGGAAGTCTAGTTTTTCCAGTGAGTTTTAATGCCCCAGGTATGGTGTGGGAACTGCATTTATGAGCTTATGAATGAGTGTATTATATTGAGTCTATTGTATTTTGTTGATTTAGCCTTAAACAACATTCACAGATGGTGGTGTTACTTTAGGAATGGTACTCCTCCATGAAGCTGCTACTTCTGACATGGATGTGGGGAAAAGAAAAAGTGAGTACTAATACTTTTTTTTCCCAAGAGAGGGCATATTCAGTAAAGACTTTTGATACACTATTTAATAGATATGCTTTTGCACTGTGGGGTTTTGTACACTTGCCACCTCTAAGCAGAAGTGAATTGTTTGTTTTTTCGGCAGCATTTGGAGTTGCTTAGCAAACTGCAAGATAAATTCAAAGCCCTTTTGTGAGATGCAGGGATAAAAAGATGCTTTGCAGCATTTTGCTAGTAAGGGAGATAAGAAGGCACTTACTTTCTCTTGAAGAAATGGTATAAAATTGATTTACAGTAGGAATTTGAAAGAAAATGGGTAAATTTAGTTCTCAGTGACTCTAATAGAGGTCTCATCTGACCAAATCTGTAAATATTACAGAATGTTTTTGAAAACCCCAGTCACTGTGGTGTGTTCAGTGACAAGCTGTCACATGACCAGAATCTTATTCTGCATCTCTTGCAGTTATGTGTATTGCTGGTATTGGCTTGGTGGTGTTGTTCTTCAGCTGGTTGCTGTCTGTCTTCAGGTCTAAATACCACGGCTACCCATACAGGTACGTCTTTTTTGCTCCTTCAGTCATTGTTTTCCTGTGCATTGCAATACAGCTACACCAGTATAGACTTTTTTGAAGGAAGTGGGTAAACACAAATGAGGACTTTAAAAGACTAAGAGTGATACTAGAAGATTTTTTTTATTATTATTTTTTTTCTTTTACTTGGACTGCATGCTTATGAATGAATCTGTTCCTGCTGACTGGCATTTCCTTGTCTGGTAATATTATAAACCAGAACAGAGAAATAGGCAAAGAGCATATTTTCTGAAATCTAATTGCTTCTTAAAGAGTGGCAATATTGGTCAATATAATAACCAGAAATAACGGTATTTGGTGGATATCACAATTTTTCAGTTTGGCCAAAGGAAAGATTGTGGTACTCTCCTTTTCATGCCATTAGATATTATAAAATATTTCTATTTTCATAGTGATATCTCAGCCAGTTTATACTGAAAATAAGCGTGTCCTATTTTTCTACTTTTTCCTACATATTCATACATCTTGATTATTAATCTTTATTTATGAAAACAAGGAGGATGGCTGATGCTTTAAACCTGCATACATTTTGGGATTGCTTCTGTAAAGAGTCTAACACTATTGATTGACTGCTTAATACATATATATGATCAGTATAGGTATCTTATGTGTTTTTACTAGGTTTTAGGAATTTTGAAGGAATAAATACATGTCAAGGGACCAGCTCCTGACCATTTCAGTTTCTGCAAAGAGTTTAATTTGTCTGGAAGGCTAATCCCATAGGCAAATATTATCCCCTTTCTATGAGAAGTCAGTTCTTATTTTAAAATATCTAAATAATACTTGTTATTTCATAAAGACTTCTCAAGACTGGAAGAGAGCTGAACTTATTCCCTCTTTAATAACTGGTCAGCTTTGATTCTGGTCTATGCAATGGTCTTGCGTACTTCTGCTAACTTTGTTGTAGGTAAAATGTGGTTGTCTTGGCTTTTGAGTTACTAGAAGACTCGCTTTTACTCCACAGCTGCTTACGTCGTAGTTGCATCAGGCCCAGTTTCTCATTCTGATTTTCTCAGCATATATGAAAGCTAAGTGGAATGTTGCATACCTTTTGTCTCTTATAAAATTAATAAGAATGTTTGTTATTTTGTTCCTGCAGTTTCCTAATGAGTTAAAGGATTCCAGAATCTCTAACATCAGAAAGGTGGCGACTTTGAAATTGCGTGTAATGGAATGGAAGAGCTAAATACGTATGGTTCGTGCTACCTCTCTTTACACTGAATGAGATAGTTAAACACTGAACCAAAGACAACATGTAGTGCCTTAAATATAACAAGCAATTTGCTCTGAAGGACACAGAGTATTAAGATGCAATCTCTTTTTCATAAGCTTTATGTCTTCTTAAACAACTCTACTTCTAGTAAAATTCAGAAATTAACGCTTAGAGCTACATTTTCATAGACTAACTAGAAACAGTACTTTAAATTCAGTTGGATAATCTGTTTTCCATGTGTTTCTTTTTCCCTCAAATATTTATCACTTTATTTCCTGTTTGTGCATAGCAGGTGACAATAGCTTCTCTGTCATGCCTTTTCATGGTTGAGAAAACATCTTCTGGAAATCTTTTCTTTCAGTCTGTATGCAACCCTTGGAGCATACTCCAAATTCCAGTGTGGAATGTGCACATCCTGGAGTTGTATCTCATTTTTGAGAGGAGTCCTTAACTGCTGTATGATGCAAGAGGTTGTTTCACAGATGAAGGGAGAATTTTCAAAAGGTAGAACTGAGTTATTAATTCAGTTATTAATTAAAAACTTTCTTTGCCAAATGCTGAAACTGCAGCATTTAAGTTGTAAATGTTGGCTCAGAGCCAGAAAAAATATTCCTATACTGACCAACACTCACACTCTCAAAAATACAAACCAAAACTACAAAGGTAACTAGCTACCTGTAGCATGAATTAAAAGTTGCTAACTGGCTTTCCAGTTACTGCTCAGAACCCTGACAAACCAACAGGTATCAGATTTTTGGTCACTGTGTAAGTTCTTGCATTCTCCATTTATTTTTCTCTAAGTTTTTATCCTTGGGGAGAATATGGGAGTGGGCAGAGATATCTAATCTCAGGATAAATATTGTTACCCCAGGAAAGGTTTGTTAGCCTTACAGTTGAATGCATGTGCTTTTTGCTCTTTCCTTCTCTAATCTCACAAAGATTCTTTGCCTTAAGGATTCTTGAGTGGAAGATGTTGTGCCTCAGCCCAAACTGCTGTGTAGTTCAGCACCTGTACTACAGGAAATCTTTGCAGCCTGATTCAGTAACACTTCCTTTTGTAGGCCATGGTGGCCTTGGAGGTTACTAGTCAGAAGAAAATATGATGAGACTTTTGTCTCCTGCTTCTGCCTCTCCCCTGTCTCAAGGGGTTACAGAATTTGGATGCTTTAGATTGAATCTTGGAAAGGACTATATCATTCAGAGTAGAATGTTAATTCTTATGCAATTTTGCTAAATTAACACACATCTCAAGTGCCTTAACTTCACTAATTTAGTTGTTTGATGTTTCAACTTTTTGAGATGCATTTTTCTATGCCATACAGAACGACAAGCCTTAGTGGAATGGATAAATTGTGTGCCTGACTGGATTTTGGACAAGTTTCAATAAAATTTTTTAGTGTAATCCATGCTCCTGTGTCTTTTGAACTTTAACATAAACCAAACAAAACTCTTTTCTTCCACTATTGCTTCAATGTGTTAATAGAAGTGTCTGTATATAGTAAATAACCTGAGTATGGCTGAGTAGACTGGATTAGTAGCATATATGTATTTATGTGGGAAATTACAGCCCAAAATGTCAATACTAGAGATGTTCTCATGTAGCCAACTAATAGCATAAAGATTGCATGGTTTTCAGTTGTCTTTGACAGCTGTCCTGAGGTGAAAATCTTGGCTTCCTGGAGTCCTAGACAGATCAACTAATAGGATTTCTGGAGGTAGAATCTAGTTAGCCGTATAGATTTGCCTGGAACAACTCTGGACTGCTGTATCTATTGCTTATTTCCCTGCCCTGTTGGTACAATGCTTCCAATAAACTTCTAGGTTGGCTGTACTTTAGTCATTAGCAGTGCAGGTCAAAGTGGCTTACAATCTCATTCTCAAGTAGTAATGTTTTTTTCTTAAACTTTCAGACTCGTTTCTAATTTTTCTGATGGGGTGCATATTTTATTCTATCCCTCTAAAAAGCATCTAATCATATATTGACTAACTTTAAACAGTTGCACATCTCACTGGTGGATGGTGGAGACATGTTGGCCTTCCACTTTGGGTGGTATAGATGTTGAGGTTTGGATTATCTTGGTTTTCCGTGCTGACATATGAAATGAAAATAATGCTTACTTTTCCTGACAGTTTTTCTGCTCTCTAGGCTGAAACTGAAGTGCGTGGAGGAGGCAACAAGTGCGATAGTGGAGCAAAAGAAGATTGAGTGCTTGCAAGGACCTGTAGCAGATTTAGAGAGGATGCAGTTCTAGAAAGATTTGATTTGTGCAGCAGTTGAGCAGTAATGGCCAGCTATAATTGGTACCCAAAGTGATTCTCTGGGACCGTTGGGATGTGCATCTCACTAACTAGTTAGTCTAATACAGTTCTGGACCAGCAGAACAAAAGTGGAAGAGGCAATGCATTTGAGAGCTGGTATGCTAAAAGCGGGAGTTTGATGAGGCTTGTCTCCTTTAGAAAGTGAGTCATTAAGCAGCTCAGAAGTACCATAAAAACTCACCTTTAGAGAACACTTATTGTAATAAAAGGAGGAAATGGTATGTTCTGTAGCTCAAAATGGACTGTGTGGTTTTGTTAATGTGGCTGGCCTCGAAGATTGCTGCTTTTTCTGCTTTTGAGAAGAGGCTGTGGTGTATTTAAAATGTATTTTGGAATAATAGCTAGAAATAATTTAGGGAGCTCTCTGGTGAGCTAAGCCCAAGGCAAGATAGTAAATCTAATTGGATTAATCTAGGTAATGGTTTGTGTTATCCACAATTTACTGGAAGCTCCCGTCTTCAAACCATTCTACTGTTCAGCACAGAACGTGCTTCTTAATGGTGATGCCTAGTAGTCATTCCTGCAGTTAAGCCTTTAACAGAGATGCTTCATAAGCACATGCTCTTCAAGCTCAGAACTGCTTAGTCCTCCAACAAGATGGAAAATGTGGTAAGCTCTGCATCTGCTGTATATGGCTTGGTGCTCGTGCAAATAACCTTCATTAATTCCATGGCTGGTGATGTCTGTGTGGCTGAGTGTACATACACAATCACATCATTAAGATACACATTCAGACATGACGGTAAGAACAAATTAAACCTTTTGGCAGGCATTGGGATAGACATCAGTGTCTGGGGAATATGAGGAGATGATGGCTGCCTAGAGGCTTTAGGAGAAAAATGTAGATGCTTTTATGGTCACAACTGTTGAATATGTAACTAAATGTACAGCAAGGCTTATTCTGAGCCTTGTTAAAAAAAAGTGTAAGAGTAAGGATAACAGTGATGGTTTTATTCCTAGTCTATATTCCTGGCAAATCAAAGTAGAAGTTTTAGAAGTACTGAATAAAGTCAATTGCTTAACTTTCTAAACATTTGGAACATCCAAAGAAAATCAGAAGCCTGAATCGCTTAATGCTTGTTTGGATATGCTGCCCATGATATCAGATTATGCTAGATCATGGCATCTTGTAGCCAGACTCTGTCAGAAGAAAAGAATAGTCTGTAGTGTTCCTTTATGGTTTATTAGCAATAGTTTCTGATAGTATGTTTTAAAAACTGTCCATTGTATAACAGAAAATCACTTATGCTGAAATCAGATTTTTTTAAGAAGTTAAAATTTCGAAGTGCTTTCATCTGCTATGAGAAAATCCTCACAAAGGATTTAGAAAAGTGCTGGCACTTTGCTTCTGTATTGGACCTTGATGTTTACTGCTTTCTCATGCTGAAAAGGTTTAATTATCAAATACAAACCACTACTCAACTGATTCCACACCATCACTTTGAACTTGCAGGGGAACAGAATAACAGCAAAACAAAGAACAAACCCAGGCTCTTGAGTAAGCAGTCATCTGTTCTCAGTTTTTTATCATGCTTTTTGTCTGACAAATAGAGAATGAGTTTCATTGGATGTAATCGATTCCACTTAAAAGCTCAGATCTTGACCATTCCTATAAAAGGAATTTAAGCATAGTGTTTTATTGTTCTGGATTAATTGTGCTACTTTTATCCCAGATAATAATCTGAAAAAGATGTATATGTAGTTTGTATTTCTAGGTCAGGAGCACATAAAGTTATTAAAATATTCTCTTGTCAATTGATAACTATACATGTCTTTCAGCCATTTTTCTTAAAAGTAGGCTAATATCTACTTAAGAAAACTAATTACTATCATTATGAGAAAAAAAAAAAAAATCAATGTGATGAGACTCTACAGTGGCCCTTCGTTTGTTCTGCAAACTAAGGTCTGAATCCCCGTTCTTCCAGGTATATTGGAGCAGCCGGCAGCGTCTGTTAGTAGAGCACTGGGGGAAGGGGTCCTGTGTGCTGGGGAAACTTAACTGTAGGTATGTTAGATGTGCAAAATGTTTCTCTACAGATGCATGCAATATGTGTCCATAAACAGATTTCAGTGTGCTTCTACAATCTGTTTTCTGACAACCTCATGATACTGTCAGATTTTTGTCTTCTGGAGTAATTGTTGGGAGATGGAAACATTTCTGTTCTTACTTTATCTTGACCTTTTCTCACAAAAGGATTTTTTTCATGTGCAACTTTATATATAAAGTTACAAATTGGAGGCAATTAAATTTGATTTTTTTTTAAACTGCTTTCAAATACCTTTTTCCATCTCCCAAGGAAATAGTAAAAGAGAGAAAGATCACAGAGGAAGAGTAA
Source organism: Haliaeetus albicilla (assembly GCF_947461875.1). Lineage (NCBI taxonomy): Eukaryota > Metazoa > Chordata > Aves > Accipitriformes > Accipitridae > Haliaeetus > Haliaeetus albicilla. The sequence goes on along the minus strand of NC_091505.1, from coordinate 3,594,619 downwards.
TAAATATATCTATGTAGTTATTCTAAATCAGTAGGATATTAGTCTATAAAGCAGACTAAATCCCTTGAAGAGGAAAATAAGTGTTTTGTGTTCTTACCTTAATCACACAATTGGAATACTAATGCAGAGCCAAGAATAGGTAATGCTTCTGGTTTAATTTATCTGTCTGGTGGCAAAAAAATAGAATGGCTTTTTGTAGTTTTTTAATGGAATTTGTAGCAGTCAGTTAACACAGATTTATTTTTTCTCTTTTTAAAATTTAGCTAGAAGGCAGGTGATGCCTTGGTCTTTTAAAACTGTAGTGTTGACCATGAGATAGCATTTGTTAACAAAGCTGTTACTAAATCTGCTGTTCGGTATTACTAAAATTCATCAACTACAGGATGCAGTTCTTGGGTAAAATGTTAAATTCTAAAGCAAATTCTGTTTAGACCAGTTTGCAGAATTTCCCTGTGATCTGTAAGCTTGTATATACTCAAGTGCGAAAACTGTATTTATTCTATTATCATTGCCTTTTAGAATGAAATAGATATTAAGGAGTAGTTATACTTAAGATGACAAGGCTTTCACTTACGATTTTTTTTCTTGTATTTTGCACATTGCTTTATGAAACCAGGTGAGTTGGTATTTTTTTTTCTAGCTGCTGCAGAACAGTGTATTAATTTTCAAAACTGGTTATCTTTATAGTAAGTGAATAATACTTGTGTCACTGGTTTCAGATTCTGCGCGGTAGTGGACTTGGTTTTGGTGGTCCGTTCTGTTCTGGTCATGTGGGAAGATGGAAGTTTACATGAAAACCCCAGCCAGTAGAGTTCAGTAGCCTTCTCACAAAGGCATGCAACTTCTTTCCCTCTGAACAGGGATGTATTCCAATCCTCTTTTGATACAGTTTTTAACATCTGACAGGCATGTAGAAGCTGCTAGTACAAGCGGGGAAAATTATCTTGGCATACTTCTGCAAAGCTGCCAAGGATGTGTTTCCTTATCTAAAGAATTTTCTGTTTAAAAAAAAGAAAAGCTCTAGCAAAGCTGGGCTTAAGTGAAGCTCTAGCTAGCAGTGTAACTTGGGTGCTGTTCAACAAGTTCAACCTTGATAATTTTCAATATAGCTGACATAATTCAGATCTTGCCGTCTTTCTCTACCGGTCTCGGGGGAACCGTCTCCTCCCAAGTTTGCTTCTGTGCTCGTGTCCTGGTCTGCTGAGTTTGACGGCTGATCCCCAAAGAGGATTAGCGTCGTTCAGGTGCTGTTATTAGAGTTTGGCCGGCGTCGCGGTGTTACTCTTCGCACGGCTGCGGTATTCGAAGACCGTGATTAACTTTGATGTTGTTGAATCCAGGTTGCGGAACCGCCCGAGGCCGCGGTCCCCCGACGACGAAGTGGGCAGCTGGGGACGAGGTGAGGCCCGCCGCTCGCTCCCGCCGCTCGCTCCGTCTCCTGCTGCCCGTCAGGGCCCCGCAGCGCTCTGCCTGACCCCACGGGATGCGTGCGCGCTTGGCTCCCGCCACGGAGGCCGAGGCCGCGGGGGGCACCCACCGGCGGGAGGCCCTGCTGGGCGAAGTCAGTACGCTTTGTTTTGAAATGATGTCACGGGCCTCGGTGCGTGACGCCAGGCCCGTGCCGGTGAGGTAACCCTGCCTCCAGCCAATCGGGGCGGGGAAGGCTGGGACGGTGACGTGAACGCCCCTAGCAACAGGCCCCGTCGGAGCCGCCCAATTAGAAAATAGCTGGGGGCGGCGAGGAGCCAATGGGAGTCGGCGACGGAGGAAGGCGGCAGGAAGGCAGGTCTCCCTCAGCCTCCCTCCGCTAAGATGGCGGCGGAGCTTGCGATGGTGGCAATAGCGGCTTTGTCTCCTTTCAGCGCCTGAGCCCGGTTCCGGCCCGGCCGGCCGCACCGAGCAGCGGCGGCGGAGACATGACCGCAGAGCCCGTGAGGTACGGCCCGCAGCCCGCCCCTGCCGGGCGGCGGGGGGACCGGCGGCGGCGGCGGCTGCTGGCGGGCGGCCTCCGCGGCTGCACGGCCCGGCCCGGCCCGCGGCCCCGCGGCGGGGGTGGGGCGAGGACGGGGACGGGCCCGGGGCGGCGGCGGGCGCTGGCGGAGGTCGGGCAGGAGGCGGGATGGCGGCGGGAGGCCGGCCGGCCGGCTGGGGAGCGCCGGGGGAGGGGACGGCGGCGGAGGCGGCCGAGCGCAGCCGGGCGGCGGGCGCTCGGCTCGGCTCGCCGCGGCTCGGCTCGCCGCGGCCCGGCGGTCGGCGGCGCCCGTCTGCCCCGGTCACGGCGGGCCCGGGCCCCGGGAGGGCTGGGCTGGGTTGGGCCGTCCCGTCCCGTCCCGTCCCGTCCCGGCGGGAAGGCCTGGAGGGGCGGGGCCGGCATCGCCCCCCGCCATCGCCCGCCGTGCCCCCGCCGCTGGCTGCCGCGGGATGTGCCCTCCGTTTGTCCGCCCCCGCCCCACGTGTTTGTGCCGTAGTAAAGTCCTTCCTCTCCCGCTGATCCCCCCGTGGAGGATCTGTTTTCATGCTGGTTTACAAACATCTCCCTCTACCCTTGAAGAGGTGACTCCTCCCGCCTGAATGGTTACGAGCGGCTCCTGGTTTTGCTGCGTAAAGTAAGCGGGCTGACGAAAACCCGAGTAAAGTCAGTGTTAAGAAAGGCGCCATGTTAAACTACTAATAAATAGGTGGCTTTGTGTGCTTTCAGTTTATCCGTACTCAAGGGCTCCAACCAACGCAGTCCCATCACCCACAAATGCTCCAGACGCCTAAGGCGCTGTATAAAGTATTGTCACTTGACCCTCACGAATGTTGTGCCTGTCTTCAAAATCAGTGTTAAAGAAGCATCGCACTATCTTAAGTACTGAGCCCTGGATAAAGTTTTTTCTGGGGTCGTATTTGTGTATCTTCACCGCCCAGTTTTAAGACTTATTTTGAGTAGTTCGTAACTGGGATGGCAGTTTTCCTCCTGCTGTGCATTGCTTGATTTTAAAGCCTTAACATTTCTGAGTAAGTAATGCATGTGCAATCTACTCCTAACTAACAAAAAGAGATTTTTTTAAAAGATTATCATAATTATTGATGTAGATCACGTGCTGGCTGTAAGTCATGAGCATTGCACATATATGTTGGTGCATGACTTTCAAACAGTTAGCAGTCTCTTCTGCATGTGTTTTCCTTATTTTGTAAGATGGGGCTTGTCCATCTCTTACCCTCTTCTCCCCTCGGTGTTCTTAAAGTACTTTGACACCTTAAACCACTTCTGTGTCAGATCGATTATTTCGTATGTAGACTGAAATACTAATTAAGGGGCTTTCTCCTTTCTCTTTCCCAATCCCTGAAAATCAAAGGTAGAGTTCGATTTTTGTATAGCAAAAGGACCTGTGTTACTAATATTTATTGACTGTTTTATGGTCGTAATTACTGTTACATATTCTGAAAAATGCTCTTCCATTTGGACAGCTTTGCTTTTTATTTTACTGTGACTGTTGTATTTTGTTCCCTGTTTTCCCATATTCTGCTTTGTCTTTTTTTGAACCACTTGTTCCTGGTCTACATTATGAAGGTTTTGTACTTAATCCTTTCCATATTCTTTTGTCGTTAGTGCAACAATTAGTGTTACTACTAAGGGGCTGCTTGAATTTGTGCTTCAGTGGAAGAGGACACGGAAGCTCATACGTTTTCCATGCAATTTTTCAGATTACCTACAGACAGAAGGGTGAATTGGATTATTTCAGATTATTTGTAATCTTGAAGATCAAAAAGTATGTACAAAACAGATTTGAGATTGCATGTAGTCTTTGGGTTGGATCTGTCCCACATAAGCAGGCCCTGTGACAAACTACTTCTAAGTAGATGGACATAGTATTTTTATTATTTTTTTTTTGGTGCTCCAAACTTTTCTTCTGTGCATGAAGTCAGTTCTCATTCAGCCTAAATGTTTTTTATAATTCTTATGCCATATAGAGCTCATCTTGAACAGTGTTTTTATTTTACAAGAACAGTTCCATGCCAGGAACTAGGCGTGACGTTGTAGGGTATCATGGTTTCAGGGTTATAAACTAATGAACACATTGCATGGGCTTTTTCTTACTTTCTGTCAATTCAAGTTCTACTTAAAATTGGAGTTGGAGAGAATGAGAGGGAAAAGAAACACACACCCCCATCCCCCCACCCCCCCTATTTATCTCTCTTTCTCGTTCCCATTTCCCACAAGTCCTGTTGGCCTGTCAGCTGCCTGCATTTCTGTCACCCTGCACAGTCACCCTACACGTTCATTTCATCTTCTGCTATCTGCAGTTTTGGTCATGTAAGACGTGTACAGAAATACAGCTAGGAGGTTGTTGTTAGAATTCTTTGAAAGGTATGCAAACAATAGAATTTTGATGGAAAATCTTTTCCCAGCACTTCTGGAAGATAGACTTACGGTGTTTAAAAGGAAAATAATCAATACTAGTCTTCCAGCTATAAAGTTTTAAACTTTTTTTGTAGGCAATACTTTTTTGTTTTAATATTAAGCACCTAGGAGTCTCCCATGTCAAGAGTGACGAGTTTGGAATGCTGAAAAAAAATGGTGAAAACTGGATTAACTTGCTAAGAAACTTTTTTTAAAAAAATGCTACCTCTGTAAACGGTTATAAAGATTTCTCTACAACTTGTGTCCAAAAAATTGTTTTTGGTTTTTTTTTTTTTTTGAAGTAGAGGAATCTTTGTCATAGTGACCTAACCTGTTCCTACCAATCAGTTTGTGCATTGTACAAATAAGCACAGCAGTAGAAAAAGAAGACAAGTTTTGAATCTTACCCACTTGAACCATCCAGTATTCAATGTAGTGATACTAGATTTTTTTACGTTAGCAAAATAAACTTTGGGTTTTTTATGATGAAGAATTTTCAACTTTGAATATGATACTTTGGTAGCTTAGTCTTAACATTTTTGTTAAATTTTCTGCATTTTTTAGTCACTTGAATTTCTTTGTTCTGAGGGATATTACAGGGTTGTTTAAGGCATGTTATTTAATGGCACAGTAATCTAATTGGAAATAAGTCAATAGCAATCTTCCATATTCTCTGAAGGTACAGTGTAAGTTAGCCATCTTTCACACAATCATGTAGAATGGGCATAAGCAGATTCTTTGACTCTTCCCCCAAGAAGAGCAAAACTTTAGGCTGGCTGTTGTCTTCTGTACCAGGTATGCCTCAGAGCCAATGTGTTTGCACTACTTAAATGCGATTCTCTGTGAGGAACTTACTGCAGTGACTTCATTATTTCTGGTTTAGTACAATATCGTCTCTGTTAGGGTTTTGTAAATGTTGTGTCATGGTGTCTATAGGGCTTAACTGAAGGTATCTTCATCTATGAAATAATTTGATGTGACAAAGGGGTATATAATACGTATTCTGTAGTAGGGTGGCCTTCACATTGTGGAAACTTGAAATTCCCAGTTCCGCTGTAGATGAGCACTTGTACCCTCTGCTTGAAGGGAGGAAGAGCTAGTGCTTTCTATGTGGATATGCCTCACCAAAAGAAAAATATAAAAAATAATACTAAAATGTGCTGTGTTCACCATAAAAACAAATGCCTGCAGTCTATGACAAAGTATGGTTTTAGATTGGATCACGTGTCTTTAATAAACAGGAAAGCCTAAGGATACTGCTGAACCTCATGAAATCACATTTTGTATCACTGGAGCTCAGCTTGTGCCTGCAGGTGATTTGGAAACATGAATCACTTCACGGATAGGTCAGTGGCAAGTTGTTCCAGTGGTGAGTCAGGAGGAGAAGGAAGAAATTGTAGAAATTAAGTGGCAAATATAATGGAGGTTTTATATTGACTTTAAAAGATGGTAGGTAAAGTGCCCTGATTCACTACAGGAAGAGTATAAAGCTTTCATAATTTGCTGTAACATCTAGCCACCAGGCAGTTGTCATTCAAGATGGATGATGGATTGATGGTTTTTTGTTTTGTTTTGTTTTTTTAGAAAAGGAGTGAAACCTTGAAAAAAATCAAGAACTTGGTTACACAGGTTGTTGACCAGTGTCAACTTCAGTGCTGCTTAGGCAGTTTATTTGCAAGTCTGAAGGCTGCACATGGTTTTAGAAATTTCTGTCTTAGTAGGTCCAACTATAGGTCTTAATAGGTTCAATTGTGGAAGCCTTGTTGGGCAAATACATCTATTACGTAAAGCAAAACCAAAAAAATTAGGCAATAAATTCAGGACTGACAGTGGGGCAAATTGAGATGACTTTTATTGTGTAAAATAAGAGAACTACGCTTCGGATGGGCTTACAACCATTAAAACCTGTAGCAAACCTCACTGGGAATATCTGGGAGACTTGAAGGGACACACTTTAACTGTTAGAGTTTGTAATGTTGTCTTGTTGAGAATCTGTGGTAAACTCCAGGAAGCAGAGGGCTGATGAAGCAAAAGAGAAGGCAGTTTTAAAGTTAGAGGGGCATGATGCTATTGGATGTGCAGTTCTTTCCCTTTAAACACAGCACGTTTAAGCTTTTAAATGTAACTTTCTATTTCTTACATTATATATATTAGTTTGAGCTTCCTTTCCTGAATTAACATAGTAAGGTATTCAGTTTGCCATGATTTGTATCTCATAAAGGTGAAAATGCTGTATTTAGATTTTCAAGTGGTTAACTTCAGTCAGTCTTTTTCAGCTTGCAGGTTATTTCGCCATCGAAGTTATAGACTTCTGCATGGCATTCAAGCCAACCTAACAATGAGTTTGTTTGTCTTAGCTGTTTTTTTCCTTTCTTTTTTTAAAATTTTTTCATTTTTTAGCTCCCATTAAAGAAACAGGTTAAAAAACAAAGAATTTTTCACTTTTTAGTGAAGCATGGTAACTCTCAGCCAATCCTGATACAGTTGTTTGGATACCATCTCAACAAAAAGAAATTGTGTAATCTTCCTTGAACAGAATAAAGGGTCTCTTAGTGACTTTGAACCATTGCTTTCTCATTCCCCTTGTGTGTCTGGAGAAAAATAATTCTGTTTACTTGTCTGAACCTGTTAGGCCGTACTTAAGCTCCAAAGTTACTTCATCCACATTATTGAGTGTCTTCAACTGTACTAGGTATCACTTGATAAAGCCCCTGTGGATTTAAAGTCAGTTCTAAATAAAGTAAAAGAGTAAAGCTGTGTTAACGAAGTCTTAAGCGTAGACTGTCCGAGTTTGATGAAATGCTAGATGCCTGCATCTCTTCAGTCAGAGCTTCGGTATTCAGGTATTTTCCGGCTGTATCTGATTTAGTAAGTTTAATGTGGTACAATTCCATCTAAACACAAGAGAACTCTTTTATGGTGAGAGTGGTCAAACGCTGGAACAGGTCACCCAGAGAGGTGGTGGAGCGTCCATCTGTGGAGGTACTTAGAATCTGACTGGAGATTTTTCTGGGTGACCTCCTGTAGCTGTCTCTGCTTGTGTTGGGGGGTTGGGCTAAGTGTTCTCCAGAGGTCCCTTCCAACCTAAATGATTCTGTGATTCTTCGCATCATTTACCTGACCAACTCTAATTTTGCTGCTGTGTGATAGTTCAAGCTCACATAGCATATTGCTGCCTCTGAAGTTAAGTTCCTTCCTCCCCAGCTCGTTCTGTCATCATCTCTGCTTGCGGGAACATGCATACCAATGAGTGGTGAGCTGGATTAGGGAGATTGCCTAGATTCAGTGGAAGAAATGGCTACTTCTGATATGGATGAGCTTCTGTGCATAGGTCACAACAAATACTTGAACTGAAGTGGAGGAGAAAGGAGAGAACTGAGAGTGTGAGCGGCATCAGGTGTGTGTGTCAGGGCATGAGGGTTTGTGTCCTTTGGCAGTAGAGCTGGTTCATGCCAACCTAAACAGATTGTGTGAATCCTGATTGTAAAGCCTCACTTGTTTTGGTGTAGTTGGTATATCAGTATAAATAAGTTACAAAATAATAATCTGATTTAGGCTATACAATATCATGTCGCTTTGCCCTTGGGAAACCATTGTTGAGTTAAAAAACAACCTCTCAGACAGAAGTGCTTTGTTTCCCCACCCTTTATAAAACCATATTCTTTACTTGTTCAACTGATACAATGGTAGGCTGATTTTATTTTCTGGTTATGTATTTTTTTTTTCTGAGAGAAATAGGCTTCTTAGGATATTGCAGGTGTGTTCACTCCTTTTTTTGGTTAGGGATGAGAAAATAAACAACTTCTATTGTAGGTTTTATCATCTTTCACTCTTTCCAACAGTCTTAAGCTATTTCATTCATTTGTGTTCAGCCACAATATTGATATGTTTCATATGAAATGACTGCGTAGGCTCTGCCCTCGTAACTTAAATATTTGAATTGGGGTAAGTCTAACACTTTTCCTTCTCATCAGGAAAAACTTTTATGAAGATTTGCAGGTGACAGAATATTGGCCTGATTATAGCAAGGCTTAGGTAGTAGGAAGGGCAATTATACCTTGTGGGGATGGGGGGGGATGCTTAGTACCAGTTTTGAAATTGTTTGTTTAATTAAATTACATCAATTTCAGCTTTATTTACTATAAAACTAATTTTAAAAGATGGTCGTGTTTGTAACACATTAGATGTAGAAATGCTTTGAAAGAATATGTTCTGATCTCCTTTAGAACTTTGGGTGCATCCATACGAGCATCTGAATTAAGTGCATTTTTGAAAAAAGTCTCCAGATTGTCCTTGCTTATTCAGTTTTGTTGATAATGCAGGGGGTGCTTAGAATGCACAAACTGGATTTCTTCTGGGTGGAACTAAGCTGAAAGATGTGCTCCAGCATTCTTGGTGTGCTCCAACTGCTAGTGCTTGTTCAGTCTGCAGAGCCAGACTACACCTAGTTTGAATTACTTAAATGTATGAAGCATGGGTATTGGGTCTTCAGCACCAAACCTTCCAGTGTTTTAATGTAGACATAGTCAGTTCTTTCCCTTCTTCCCACTGTCTTAATTAAAATATTTAGCCTTTTGCTGTGTGTTGTCAGATTTCTGTCATTCACATAGGGATACAGTCTGAAGCAGAGGATGGCAGTCTACAGACTGGCAGTTTAAAAGCACATCTGGTTTTGCTTTTCTTTAATTTTTTTTTTCTAAGGATTGTTTAATTTTGCTTAATATTTGTTGCTCTGCAGTATTTCATTTTGACTTCAAAAGTGAAAAATTACTGGGACTTAACTTGAAGCAACTGTAAAGATGAATTTTAAAAACTTGTGCCCTTGAACTATTTTAAAAGTTTAAACATGGAAAAATTTTAGACAAGTGTTGAACTCAAGGAAGGTGAGTACTTAAGATAGGAAAAATTTTGCAAAAGTGTATTTGTCAGTGTTGAGATAGATGAAAGGCTGGAAAGCACTCCTGTTCCACTGACTTTCAGGAGCCACTTGAAATTCAGATGAGGGGCACTTATTTAGGCTAAAAGTTGGTAGGATCCTGTGGAAGAATGAGAAATTCATTTGTCTAAAGAAAATACAGTTTTAAAACTTCTTCCAGACATTGACAATAACTGGGACATTCCCCGCCTACATTTTTGAAGTGTCTGAAGAAAATAGGTAGAAGCTGAGTGCAATAACAAGGGTTTTCCAGTGCAGTTTCACAGTGTAATCCAATGTGACCTGGGTTTGCTGCTGAAATGGGCAGTCCTGCTCTTTCCCCTGCCCTGGCTATGAATTTTCAGCACCTTACCTGCCATCAGAGAGGATGATCCCATGAATGTATAGCAAGATGGATCCAAGTGAAAACTGTTCCTTAAAATTTTTATTTGTCTGAAGGTGATTTGACTCACTTTGCAGAAGCATGATCATTAGCTAACACAGGGGCTGAAGTAAGGTGGTGGGTTGACTGTGGCTGGATGCCAGGTGCCCACCAAGGCTGCTCTATCGTTCCCCTCCTCAGCTGGACAGGGGAGAGAAAATATACCAAAGGGCTCCTGGCTTGAGATACGGACAGGGAGAGATCACTCACCAATTACTGTCACAGGCAAAACAGACTTGACTTGGGGAAAATCAGTACCAATCAAATCAGAGTAGGATAATGAGAAATAAAACCCAATCTTACAAACACCTTCACCCCACCCCTTCCTTCTTGCCAGGCTCAACTCCACTCCCAATTTTCTCCCTCCCTGCCAGTGGCACAGGGGGATGGGGAATGAGGGTTGTGGTCAGTTCATCACACCTTGTCTCTGCCGCTCCTTCCTCCTCACACTCTTCCCCTGCTCCAGCGTGGGGTCCATCCCACAGGAGACAGTCCTCCGTGAACTTCTCCAACGTGGGTCCTTCCCATGGGCCGCTGTTCTTCACAAACTGCTCTAGCATTGGTACCTTCCCCGGGCTGCAGTCCTTCAGGAACAGACTGCTCCAGCGTGGGTCCCCCACGGGGTCACAAGTCCTGTCAGCAAACCTGCTCCAGTGTGGGCTCCTCTCTCCATGGGGCCACAGGTCCTGCCAGGAGCCTGTTCCAGTGTGGGCTTCCCATGGGGTCCCAGCCTCCCTCGGGCATCCACGGGCTGCAGGGGAATCTCTGCTCCAGTGCCTGGAGCGCCTCCTCCTCTCCTTCTGCACTGACCTGGGGGTCTGCAGAGTTGTTTCTCTTGCATATTCTCACTTGCCCAGCTGCTGTTTTGCAGCTGTTTTTTTTCCCCTTCTTAAATACGTTATCCCAGAGGCGCTACCACTGTCGCTGATGGGCTCAGCCTTGGCCAGCAATGGGTCTGTCTTGGAGCCGGCTGGCATTGGCTCTGTCGGGCATGGGGGAATTCTCACAGAAGCCACCCCTGTAGCAACCCTGCTACCAAAACCTTGCCCTGCAAACCCAATACGGGTAAGCACATACAGTTGTGACAGTAGTCAACAGCCAGATTGAATTAAGTATGCTGTGTCTAGGTTAGGGCACTACCTGTCCCTTAATTTTCTCCTTATATATTCTATTCATTTGTAGAGTCATTTAGCCTAGTAAGTGGCTTGCCTAATGCGTACTTTTATTATAGCAGTCAGGGCCAGGCGTTTACCGTTTATGATTACGGCACTTGCTCTGAATTTAGGTAAGAAATGGTATTCTTAAAAGAGAGTTTCCCAAGGTCACAAATCAGGTTCATGGCCAAACCAGTAATAGTAGGACACCTTTCCTTTCATTCCTGTTTTAATTAGGCTAAACTGTTGAAATAGCTCTAGACTGATCGTGAAGCCATTTGCTTAGAACATGCAAGCCTAAAAACACTAGTAAATAGTGTAGGGACTGTTGCTATATGGTAGAGGGAGACTGCTTGCTTCGCTTAGTGCTTCTGAGGTGGTTCTAAATTTTTAGGCTATGTTTTTTTAAAAAATACACATTTTATAGGTTGTGATCAATTTAATAGTGGATGGGTCTATTAATATATTACAAAGAAGAAGGATTTTGCAGTAGAAGCTTTAAAAAAGATTATAGATAATATATTCTCAACTATAAATACATGACATAAAATCACTTTTGTACAAAACCAGGTAAAGCATTGCCCTAAATTGAAATTTCTGTGTGGTGAAGTATAGTAAGTGTAACACCTTTACTTACATTTGACCTGGTATTCCTTAATACAGGGTTATGGTACAAAATGCTGAATAATCAAGAGGAAAACCAAGCTGAGAAGACTTTTTAGTATTTGTAGGGTTTTTAAAATTTTTTGGTTGTTGTTTGTCAACATGAACATTTTGCTCTGAAAACGATGATTTTGGGCTAGTTAGGGTAACAGTTAATAAATGGTAGTAGATAATGTCCCAAGTGCTAGTCACAAAGACACATGCATACTATTCTGAATTTGTTTTGTATTGAGAACAATGATATTATAACTCATTTATAGTTCCCATTTTCTTTTCTAAAATGCTGTTACCAAACCAAGTTATTTATAAACTAAATGAGCAGAATTCCACATGCAGGGTTTTGGGGTGGGTTGTTTTTTGGTTTGGTTTTTTTTTACTACCAAAAATGTACTTTTTTGTGGCCTTTCTGAATGTGCATTAGTTCTTCAGCCCATCTGGAATGGATATAAAATCTTTTAATGTACTTCTACTATCAAATAATTCTGAACAACTCTTTAATTTTTTTTCAAGTTAATGTGAAGAAATTGTCATTAAATATAATTTCTAAAGTAGAGCATGCGATCTGTTAAAACCGAAGTGTACCATTATCATCTTCTGTAGTGTTTTCAAAGTATGCCCTCCATCCATGACAAAAAGGGAGACCCAAGTTTAGGGACTGGCAGTAGTGTAGCAGCATGAGTCCAGGAATTAGAGGGAAAGACTTTTAGACAGATTGAGAGAAAAATTTTATGATACACTTGAGAGTAAAACAGGTTTTGTTACACTCTTTCGAAGTTGCTCAAGTGATTGAGGGTATGTAGTCTCAAAAGAAAGTGTCCTTTACTCATGCAGAAAATCTTTCCATTACAAAGTGCTATTTTGTTTTATTTTGAGTACCTCAGAAGATTTAAAGAAATTACAGATTTTTTTTTTTAAATGGATGTTTCATGCTGTTTTATGTGTGGTTATTTTCACTGGTTTAAATAGTCATTTGCACTAATGTGATGATACCCTTTCACTCACTGCTTAAGAGAGTGCTCACCTGCATGTCCTTAAAACAAGTGATTTTTTTTTTTTTTTTTTTAGCAATAACAGTTAAATTGAAAGTCAGAAGTTAATAAATTGATGTGTTCAGAGAAATAGTAGAGATGGTAAAGGTGAGTGGATTGAGCTTCTGATAAACATTCAGAAGTTCCTGCAACCTGTAAAACAGGGACAGAAAGCTTACTTCTTCTTGCTGTCAGAAGACCATTTTGAAAGTAATGGGGAGATGAAAAGGATGGAAGGCTGTATCCTCTAACTGGGTTAGGTTTTGAAGGGGGTAGTGTAGTTCAGCAGTTTGAAAACTGGTATGCAGTAGCAGACAAGGTATGATGACTCAGACATATCAGCTGGCAGATTTTAGAGGACTGATAGTGTCCTGGAGGGAAGCGGTGACAAACAGCTGAGAGTGGTAACTTCTGGTACAGGGGGGTCTGAAAGGGTGACTGCCCTTGGCCTCAGTCAGTGTGCTTGCAGCTAGAAAAAGGCACTTGTCTCGGGAAATTGTAGAAGCTTTGGGAGGAGAAAATGGGAAATAACAACATAAAAGGAGAGGGAATAACATGTAGATTATGAAGTGGTATAGCTTTTTAACAGAAGCATAGGATAAAGGCGTTGCCTTTTTATTGTAATGAGTACATATATGTAAGACTAACAGTTCCTGGTGTCTAAAACTGCCTAGTGAAAATTCCCAGGGTAATGTTTTTATAAATTAATTATGAATACTCATACAAAGAGATCAAGAAATGATCTGATCTTACATGGTTGTTTTTTGACAGAATTAATACAGGATATACAGTATATATGTACATGGCTGATTGAATAAAAGCTTTGCATAAGCACGTAGATCCGTCATATTCAATGGACCTGTTTGTTTCTAAGGTTGTAAGTGAAATTTTGCTATTATTTCTAGTGTTTTATATCCCCAAAGGTTACACTTTTGGTACTAAAATAAAGAATTCATTAATTTTACTTGTTCAGCTTCTGACAAAATAGAATCTTAACTTCATTTTTTGCTGTCTTCATGTCATAGCAGCATTACCACTCAGACTTTCTTGAATTTTTGTAAGTAATTTTAAACAGTAAAAACAGTTTCTAATAGGCTTTTTATTATTACTGTTAAAAGAGTCCTTAGTGCTTTTTGTCAGTAAGGCTGCACCTATTGTTTTACTCAGGGTTTAACAAAATTGTGTTTTTTTATTTAGTTTGATATTCTCTTGCAGAAACAAATGTTTAAATAATAACCGAGTTTCTTTTGTAGGTGTGTATTAATTGCGATTAAACATAATTTCTTTCAAGCTTGCTCAATTAGTGAGATACATAGGTAACTTCAAGTTTTACTTGTATTTTAACAGTGAAAGCAAGTTGAATACATTGGTGCAGAAGCTTCATGACTTCTTGGCTCACTCATCGGAAGAATCTGAGGACGCAAACTCTCCTCCAGCATTATCTAAAAACAAAACCATAGGTAAAAAGACATTTTATGTTTTTTTTTTTTAATGTATATATGATTCTAAAGTCAAATAACTTTGTATTTTTATTTCACTGTATTGCACTTCACTGGGGCAGTTTTGCAAAGTCCTAATGTGATTTAAGTGGTGATATCTTAATAAATATACAACAGACCTTTGATACAATATTTCTTTCAGTTCTGAATCTTTTCTAAATGTGAAAAGAAGCTAATCCTACTGGCAGTTTACCTTCCATGAAACATGAGATGGCAAACGTGTATTTGCTGTGCTAGGGGTTCCTTGTTCAGTTTTCCTGAATGTGTAAGTGCAGTATCTTGTTTTTTCCGCTGAAGTAAAGCTTTTGCAGTCCTTGTAGTTGTGGAAGAAGTTCTGGAGATTATGTTTCCATAATTATTTGAAAAAGATTTCTACATGTAATCTGGAAACATTTGGAAACAAAATAATACTTCTGAAAAACTTCGAGTCCTATGCTAGGTCAAATTTGGTATTAGAAATTTTTACTTACAAGTTAGAAATAGGTAACGAATTTGAAACACTTTGTTTTGATTACAGTCATAAAAAGTGAAATTACTTCATAACAGTACTGAATAAAATTTGTTTGCAAATTTAGGTTTCCTGGTTTGACTGGGACTGGGTACCAGTGCAAAACCTTTCAATCTATTGTTTAATGACCTAAAAGTTGTGCTGAAGTGATAAGAGTATAGGAGAACGAGAGTGTGTTGGCTGTGTTACGGAGTTTATTTTCAAACTCCTGTTGTCCTAAGTAATAAACTTATGCGGGTTTTCTGATGCGTAGTTACTATCTTTCAATGATTTGTCTTGAGATAGAGTCTGCTGCCATGTGGTGCTAACCTCCTTGTGTCAGCATCAAAATGAACCGTTAACATAGGAAAAAGAAATTATTCATGTGATACTTCAGCAGAATAGTAAACTAAACTGTGATGTTGATGCATTCAAAGTGAATTTTTGCTGAGGAGCATACTGGGAAAAAGAAATCTTTTCCCTTTATCTTGTGTAGTTAGAAGTAGAATTGGCTCCTTGCCTTAAAATACAGATTTACTTCGAAACAGAGGTACACTTAAATAATTAACAGCAGACATGTTTCAGTGTTGTTTTTGAGATCTCAGATTTTATTTCTAAAAAAGAACATACTAAAGTTGAAAAGTCAAGGATTAAATACTTAAATATTAGGAAATGCCAGAATTAACTGTGCAAATTTACTTCCGCTCCCAACTTTCTGTGCATAATGCTAGTGTCTCTAGCAACTATGTTTTGGTTTTGGGTGTGTGTTTTTGTTTTGGGTTTTTTTTTGGTTTTTTTTGTAATCCACAGGATGATAAGTCAGTGTACAAGTGATAGACATGATGGGGGCTAAATCATGTTTATATAGTAATGGAACTCATTTTGTTCCAGCATTTGGAGGATATGTGAACTGCTAGATAGAGCGTTGTGAGGAGGGAGGTGATGATGAAGATGGTTAAGTGTGGCTCGAGAGATGGAACATGTCCCTGCCATACACACAGGTCAATTAAAATACGAAGCGGTTGCTCGCTGAGCACTTCTATCTTGTGCACTGCTGTGGAGCTGAACTGTATCATAATGCTTATGTGCTAGAAATGATAAGTAAAGTGAAATTGCACCAGTAACTTTCATTCTGGCTATTCTTAATTTTTGAGTACTTGATCTTACAGCCTTAATAATGTTTCTTTATCCTCTCTGCATTCGAATTGGATGTCTCCCTCCTCTACATTGCGTGGGTGCCAGCAGGAGAATCACTGAGAGCGTAGGAGAGACTCAGTTCCTGCGCTTGTTTCCAGTGACCAGCCCCTGCCCTGGAGCAGCAGTCACAGGGGAAATCCTGCGCTCTCATAGCCCTGAAGTGGATGGAGCATGTGCAGTTGGGTCAGCACTAGGAGCTGTGCGGGGATGCAGCATGCTCGGTCATTCTATGGGGATGGCGCATGTACAGCCCAGTCACACGTAGAAACTGACAATGGAGCATGTTCAGTCGCTTTTGGGAGTAGCGCATGTGCAGTCTGGTTAGCAATCTGAATGCAGAATCTACAGAGATTGTAGCTGCCAGAATCAAGGAAATCTCTACTGAGCATGTGCAAACTGGTATTTTCTGTGGATTTAGCAAAATTGGTCAAGAGTAGAATGTGGGCAGCATCTAGTCTCCAGAAGAAATGTCCCTCTTCTTCCAAATTTCAGGTTCTTCCCTCAGAATAGGGGAATGCCTGTAATATTCCAGAGAAGAAATTTCAGGTACTTAAAAGGGCCAAAGACTTCGTCTGTTTCCATTTCTTATTCCCCCCTACCTTAGCTTCACACAGAAATGGCTGGATAATTTTGGCTGAAATTTACCCAAACAATTCAGCCTAGGTCAAATACCCAGCATTAAATTTTCTAATCAAAGTGATCTAATTTTTTTGAAGTGTAAAAGAAAATTGTTTATTTTACCCAAAACTGAAGTTTAAGGATTTATAAGTTGCAGTGCTAGCAGTCTTATGTTAAAATCAGAAATGGTCATGATACGTATCCTGTAATTATACTACCACTTTACTTGCATGTTTCTCAGTAGTGCATCTATTAAAATACTGCTATTACTAAGCCTTTTGAGCAACTTCATACAAGTATCATTGAATCACTGAGCTTGAAACTCTCCCTTCCATTACCTGGACTGGTGGATGGAACAGATAGTAATAGGTTGCATGTCTTTAGGTTTTATATTCCACAGTTCCCAAAATCGAGAAATGGGAATTCCGTATCATATCCTGTGTCAAACGGGATTTTCGTCAGGGGTTCCATGATCCCAGATTTAATATTGTGGTTTTAATGTCAAGATGTGTAAGAGAAAATACTACTTAGAATAACTTCTTAGAGATTAAAAAAATGCACAAACTGTATTATTTCTGCATATACAATTGCACTTTCATTTCTTCAATATTTCTTCATGAATGGGAAGGCAGTCTTTCAGCCTATCAGCAACTTAACTGAAAGTAATTTCTAAATTATTTCACTAAAATTTATGCCATTCAGTGGACTGTGTTTTGTGCAACAGTTTGTCTCTGAAAGTCACACAGTCATCTTTATTCACGCTGGTGAAATGTAAACAGTGCTACAACGTACAATGTGAAGAACTTCCAATATTTCTTGCATTTCAGCGGCTTCCTTTAATTTCTCTCCATAGGTAAAAGTAGAGAACCTAAAAGTAGTCCAGCTTCAATGGAGAACAACAGAGAAGAGGTAGGAGTAAAAACGCCTTTGAATTTTAGTTGCATAACTACTGTAGACTGGCTAGTATAGGAAATGCTCAGTTGACTTGTTACTTTTACAATAAATACTTGAAGAATATTGTCAGAACCATGCAGTAAATGTCATCATATCTGCTGAATAGAAACATTAGCTGTAAAATAATATGAAATTAATTAGAAATTAAATTCTAAATTTTGAATGATACTCGCTTTGATTTAGGCATATGCAAGCAATCCTGTTTCTCCTGCCCCCCCCCTTCTTTATTTCTAAATTATTGAAATAATACAGATTTACTTGGACAACTTCATTGTCTCTCTGATGCACAATAATTCCCGGGAAAAATGTCTTTAACACAGTTTAGAGAGTTAGGTTTTACTTACCTGAGGTATGCAGTTGCATTTTTGTGAAGAAATGCAAGCTGTTGTTAATTGATTCAGATTGAGTATATTGCAAAGTGAGTTTTTATTTTTAAAGAAATACTGTTAATATTCTTTTATCGTTATTCTTTTCTTTGGCTTTTGTGTAAACAGGCTCTTACTTATTTCAGTTTAAAAGAATTGGTCTCTACCTTGTATTTACACTTGCACCCTGTTACTCAGGTAACAGTAGGTACTTAGTTGTCCTTTTAGGCAAATACGCTTCCTTTTTTTAAAAAAGAAAAATGGTATACAGGGTCTTCATTAAACATAAGCAAATTTCTTCTCTATGGTGTATTATATACATTAAAGACATTTTTCATGTGATAGGTCTTACTAATACCTACTTTCCTGTTGGAAACATTCTGGTTGACAGTATGTTAATATGTAGTGAAAGCATAAGTGCCGGTGTCCTGCCTTAGTTTGCCTTTATTGCAGTAAATTCAGGTATTTATTTGATACTGGCCAAACCTAGTTAGGATATGCATGCACAAACCTCTGAAAAACCAGTTTTCCTGTAAAGACAGCCAGCCCTTTCTGGCATAAGAGCCAGATAACAAGTGTTTGCATTCTGCTGGCAATTCTTGGGTGCTTATTAGTGATAGCTCCCTAGTGTCAGCCTTCAAGAACCCTCTGTATGTCAGGAAAGAGGATGGTTTCTTCACATAGTGTGAAAAACATTCATAGACCTGCATAAGCTACTGCAGCACTAAGTGCTGTGAGGAATCCCGATGAATTGTAAAAAAGTGAAAATGCAGAGCAGTGTGGAGGCAGGGGGGAATTAGGCCATTCTTCCATGTGCTAATCATGCAAGTTAACATTGCAATGAAGATAACACAGAGCAGGAGGCCCCAGAACTGTTTGTGATTAAGACTGACAGTGATGATGAGCCATTCTCAGTCCTTTCTCCAGAAAGCTGAGAGAACTTCCAGCAGGTAGTGCAAGTTGAGAATTGCAAGGAGAGAATTTCCTCAATTTCATGAAGACTCAGTGCTTGAGATGTGTGCAGTGTTTCTCTCTGAATGTCTCAACTTATAACAGTGCCCTCTCTTAATTTCTTTAAAGATGTATGCGTAGGGAGGTTAGTGAGCATTAGTGACTTAGGTTAGAGTTTGGTGACACTTACTCACTTATTTTTAAATCTGTTTTTAAAAGAATAATGACTTCGTAGAGTCTTACTACTGCTCTGAAACTCCATAGATTTAGTTTAACTGAACTGGCATGACTACTGAAATTGTGCGTCACTTTTTGTTAATGCTTTTCCTGTCCCTTTTTTTTGTTTTGTGGGGGGTTTTTTTTGTTGTGTTTATTTTGTTTGTTTGGGGGATTTTTTTTGGTGTTTTTTTTTTTTTTTGTGGTTTGTTTTTTGGTGGGTTTTTTTTTGTAAGAGTGCTGGTGACTTCTGAGATGTGTTCTAGTTAATGTAAGAAACTGGTTTTGTTGACAGGTCGCTTGGTCACGAATGTGTTGACTTTTAAATTTTTTTCTTGTTTTTAGGGCAGTAGTTCTTCAGAAAGAACCAAATCCTTAGGATCATCACGTTCAAAAAGGTTGGTTTGGAAAATAAAAATAAATAACTTTTTGGCATGTGAAACTATAGAAGAGTCCATGCAGTATGCCAGATGCTTTTAGTATACACCGGTACAAATCCATAAAGTTAGCAGAGTGCTGGTAAAACAAATGCCTCATGGTGCACTTAAAATTCAAACCATCTTTCAGGGTCAAAGGTTAAGATCATAAAGCTTGATTTTTATTAACAAAGACAACCAGATTATCCTGTATCTTCAGGACAAAAGTGTTTATACAATTGTTCCTTCACTCTTGCTACTTCTACGTGCAGGATTCTTCCAAAAATGTAAATTGGGTCATATGGAAAAAAGGCTTTATGTACCTTACTGTTGGGAGATGGTGGAATCAAAACGTGCTATTAAGTTGTCCTGTGCAGAAACTGCTATTTGCTCTATCTCTGCTTAATCCTTTTTGATTTAAATAAGTATGGAGATAATTGCTTACCAACCAGTTTCAACCTACAGGAGACAAATTATTTGTGACCTATGTAACAGCAGACTTACTCTGGTAAAACTCCTCATCTTTTGCTCTCAGCTGATGCTCATTCAGGTTATGTCCTTCATGATTTTTTTTAAATCCTAGTATACTGTATAGATAGGTGAGCTCTTCTAAATGCACGATTTCAACAGCTGCCTTTTTTACTGCTCTTTAAAAGTGTGTATCTATTTTCACGTTCCTTTTTATCCAAGTTTGTTTATTTTATCATGTCTGCTGGAATTAAATAATATTCTTTATTCTCCCTTTTCTGTTTGTCTTGATTCCATATTTGCAAGTGTGGTTTTATATTTGGCTTTAATTTCTCCATTTTCTGAATCCAATGTCCTGCTGAACTCTTTCATCTATATAATTTTTACAGTTTGGGTTTTTTGCTTCCTGTCTATCACTAGGGGTATTTTCACTCATACTTTCATCGTACTGTGCCCGATACTGACAAAAACAGTATCCTGCAGTAGTTCATGTATAACCTTCAGACTACTGAAAATTATGCTCAACACTTTTTTTTTTCTTTTTTCTCCCTGCCCTGACATAGTAAATTCATTCATTTTAATGGATTCAATTCTAAATTAAGTTTGTGTGAAATTCTGGCAACTGGTCCTTTTATTCAACAGTCAGCTTTTTCATTTCTTTCTGCATTTCCTTTATTTCCTTGCAAGCATCTTTTCTGCCAAGCTGCTTTTTGTCATTTGCTAATATCTGTGTGTTCTCCTCGCGCTGCCTATTAAACTTGGAATGATGTATAAAATTTCTGAGCAGACATTCACTTGTGTTTCATTTAGGCTTTTTTTCCTAGAAGTGTGATGTTCCTGCATACCTTCTTAAAAACACATCAAACCTTGATTTTACAAAAAAAAAATACAGCAAGCCCGTGAAACAAAAATATTTTATATCTTTCTGTTTCACATAGGAGGGGAGAATTTCTGCTTCTAACAAGAAAATTAGCCTACAACTTATTTATTGTAATAACTCAGCATCCCACCTTGTAATGTCTTAAATGAATTTAAAAAGAACATAGGTTTCCCCAGTTAGTACGGTGTTTTGCTTGCAAAGCGCCAGGCTTATCTGTATTGCAATATGTAATATTTGTCATGGTATGGGGTTTTTTTCTGTCTATGCAGGAAACCTACAGTTGTAACAAAATATGTCGGATCAGATGATGAACAAATCTTAGATGAAACTGTGAATGAAGATATTTCAAATGAAAACTCAGAAAATGATGTTGATATGCAAAGCTTGCCTAAAGGTAGTTCATATCTTTCTTTGTTTCTGAGTTCAGCAAATTAGCCAAGATTACGATGCAGCATAAATAATTAACTAGAATGCACATGTATTAGTAAAATGCCTGTCTTAGGTTGTGTTGGCTTTTATATATAAACATACATGCTTGTGCACAAACACCCCCACACACCCCCACACCCTGTGCATGCGCATTTAAAAGAGGAAGCCAAGCACCTTTGGTTTTGAACCCAGCATACTTTAATCTGCGTACACCAGGTTGTGCTGGTGGCTTAATTTCAAATGTCTACTGACATCTGTATAAAACCAACATGAAACGGGAAATAATTTATATCTATTTTTTTGTAGAAGTCTCAAACTCTGTCACTTTCAAGTCTTATTTATTTTATCGTTCTGTCTTTGAGGTTATTAACAATTAGATCGACAAAAGCAAAACTAAATCTGGGGGGGGAGATGTCATTATTGGATCTATTTTTAAGCACCCTTTTAAAACAGTTAATACTATAAGCCTACATCCCGGTCTTCTTAACTATAGTGTGAGTTTGATTAATCTCTGCCATTTGTTACCGATGAAAGTTACAGGAAAAATTGGAGGGACCACTACTGTTTACGGCATGAGTAGCAGTATTTAAAGCAGTAACTTTTAAAAAAATACTTTTTCAGAATGTTAGATTATTTCCAGTGTCCTCAGAACAAAAGTATTAAAACTGAGCTTTTGAGTAGGAAAGATAGTTTTTCATTGTCTAAGTAAAAAGGTGAATTTCTGAATTTTGTTAAACATAAAACAGGTTTTATTCTATTGCCTTCTCATTACTTCATGCTGAAATAAATTAAAATGAGGGAAACTGGTTAGAAGGGGGAAAAGAGAGAGAAAAGAGTAGTTACTTTAAGGCTTTTGACAGATTTAAGTGACCTAACCAAAGTCCTTTATTTGTCGCATTGCACTGCAAATTCCTGTTTACACACACCCAGCAGTATGACAGTCCTGTTCTGCACGTACCACATCAGGGCACAGAGAGCAGAATTTACTCCTCATAGCCCATTCAGTCTTTGGCTTTTGTCCTACAACTGCAAAATGGACATATTTTGAAGTGTGTGATGGAGTGGGTTTTGGTTTTGGTTTTTTTTTCTGTGAACATCTGTGCATTCAAAACTTCACTGAGTTTTAGTCAACAGATTGCACTTATTTTTTAAGGTACTGTGTTGGCTTTTATTTAAACAGGACTTTTGCACTTCATTTGGATGTGTAATGGTTTCCAATTTCTAAATAAAATTATTCTAGGTACAGTGGTTGTACAGCCTGAGCCAGTGCTGAATGAAGACAAAGATGATTTTAAAGGGCCTGAATTTAGAAGCAGAAATACCGTTAAAATGAAACCTGAAGCTCCCAAAAAGCGTGGAGGTAAATACAATTTAAAACATTTATTAAAACGGGTTTAAATTGTTGCTTATGACCACATTTGGTACATCTGAAAATTGTTCATATTTCTAATAAATTATCCTAAAAATACCTCCACTCTTCTGGCTTTTTGTATATTAGGGATTCTAGCTGGCTGAAATTAGCCTCCATTGCTGCCCCTGCAATGCAGCAGTGAAAGCTAAGATTAGTTCTCATTAAACTTCCTATTTTCAGTAGATAGGATGCATCATTAGGTATTCCATATGGACCCTTCTTTGTATTCAGAACAGTTGCTTGGTTGCGATCAGGTGTTACAGGTACTCCTTTTTTTAAGGAATTATATTGGAACACCATTGATATAGGAACAATCACTGACTCACCAGGAAAGCGACAGTATTTGAGCAGGGACATGTATAGACATACTATCAATCAGTGAGCTAACAAGAAACCTAAACCCTCTAACAATTCAAAGACTTTTTTGTTTTGTTTTTAAATTGTGGGAAATTCCCTACCAGTGGGCCCTTCTAAGGATTATCTTTGAAAAGCTGCTGTGCCAGCTGGCTTTCCATAGCCATTGCTAAAACTGGGGAGAAGTTAGGTAGATTACAGTGATAACAAATTAATCTCTCTCATTTTTTTTCCAAAAAGTAAAGGAGAGGGAGGATTATGTATAAAGTAGCCAATAAGAAGGCAGGTATTTCCTTAATACTACTAGCAATATCTTAGTTCACACACCTACAGCAGTACCCAGGATATTCAGACGAACAGCTCTTGTACACACTATTCATTCTTTCCATTGTATCATGAGATACTTGCTCTCTTTTAAAGTCTTATTATAATTTAATAAGTGCTATTTCTCCATCTGTGGCTGAAGAGGAGTATAATGTGACTGTGTGGAAATGTGCTTGTGCATACATATGGGTTCATGCATGATTTTAATCGCATTTTGAGCATTGACGTTTTCTCTAAATTATTAATCTTTGAAAGTCAGTTCCATTCTATTCATGCAAGATGTCCTATTCAGCATATAGGAATGCTTTTTCCATTTGTGTTTATAACAGTTTCACAAGAGACCCAATAGAAATCTTAAGGGGCACAGTGTTAAAAAGATAGGACTCTTCTGCTTGAGCTTTGTGACCTCTGTCTGCACCCCCAGGACAATTCATACAACCTGCCCTTCCAGCTTTTTTTCTCCATCCATAGAGAATTTGCAGGCCTTCCTTTGTGTATCTGGACTTGTTACTCATGTACTGGTGCCTGACATAAGATAGTAGTTTTGGAAGGGACATCAAGAGTTTGTTTAAGCCATACCTTTATCCAGGGCAAGCTCAGCTATATCTGTGTCGCTACTGATAATCTTTGACTTGATTTTAAAGCTGTCCAGTACATGTGTTAAGCTCTTGTCAGCTTTCAGGGAAATAGAATTAGGTACTGCCTGCTCCTGTGTTGTCCCCATTTCCAGACCAGGAAAGGTAGCCAGGTGAGAGACATGACTGCAGCCTACCTCAAGAGCTGCTGGATTAGGAATGTATGAAAACAGTTTTATTTTGTGACATGCACAGAAGAGGTAGTGCAGATCCATTTATTCTGTACCTTCATGCAGCAGGTCTAGTTACATGAAATGGCACTTACCTTTCTCTTGCTACTAGAATGAGGTGCCTAGCCTGTGCACGTACAAAGTTATGTGTTACTGGTTTAAGCAGGTAAGCGCGTAGTTCCAACTACTTGAGATCCTGAATTCTACGCACAGTGCAAGTAAATAAATAGTAACATTAAAATAAAAAATGCCCATCCATCTTGTTCTTTGGGGAGTGCATCTTTGCATTTGTATTATATGTCCTGTTTATATTAGAAATATTAGTAGTAATAGAACTCTTGTCTTTCTAGCATCCAAATGCTCTTATCCAAGACTGTAAGGGGCATTGTGTCAGTCCATATTTTCAAGTTTTGCGTCTGCAGAATGGTTATGGGTGTATTTTTGCTAATAAACTCATAAGGAATGTTTTTTAAGCAAGTATTTTCTCAGTATTAATGAATTAGTATAAT
The DNA here is from genome assembly GCF_947461875.1 of Haliaeetus albicilla. Taxonomy (NCBI): domain Eukaryota; kingdom Metazoa; phylum Chordata; class Aves; order Accipitriformes; family Accipitridae; genus Haliaeetus; species Haliaeetus albicilla. The sequence continues at coordinate 3,570,147 of NC_091505.1, read as the reverse complement.
TTCTTTGGATCATCATCATTTGTAGTAGTAACATGGTTTACAAAGCTTTGCCTCATAAACTGTCCTTTTTTTTTTTTTTTTTTTTTTCTGGTGCCAACTTGCAGATTTTAGGAAGGATGCAGTAGTCCTTCCCCTTAAAGTTGTAGAGAAGGGGGAAGTGGCTTGGGCCTTGACAGTGAATAGCTTGTTCTCCCGCACTTGGCTGTTGCCCTTTGTGATTCTTACACCCATTTAAGGACTGTGATGTTTCACAAAGCCTGGGTAGGCTTCTATGCTGCTTGGTATAATAGAATGTGGTATTCTTTTCCAAGTAGTACGGTATGATGGATGTGTTTATTTGAGGTTTACCAGCAGCATTTGAAACAGGCATTTGAGCTGGTTTTGAGGTCGTAATAGGTGCTTTGCAAGTCCGCAAGCTCTGCAGTACATGCAATTGTGCATGCATTGAAGTTGAAAACAAGAAATCTTGTATTCAGGATTTCAGACCTGCTATTTTCACTGAATTGTAAGGGTGTATTAGTTGTTCTTACTGGCCTGTAAGCTATGTGAGACTGTGCTTCAATAGCAATTGGTAGTAGCTTGTATTGTGTCTTGAGAATGTTCATTTAAGTTTCTTAACATTATGGTGTTGGTGTTTGGTTCTAATTCTGTGGTAGTGATTAAAAAAAAAAGTGTACTCAGACTGTAACCGTTAAGTTAACCATTTGAGTTAATTTCCTTATACTACTTACTGAACGTGACAGCAAAGGACAAGTCACAGTTAAGTGATCCCATATCAAGCTTCTATCTGCTTGATTCCAAATCAAGTCTTTGCAAGTGTATGAACTGAGTATATGAGCTTTCAGAAATGATTTTCCTTTTTCTTGAAAGCATCACTGCTGTTGAAAACCAGACAGTCTCATACTATTAATTAGTTGGTTTAACAGCCTGGCATGTAGCAAGCCTCCCAACCCCAAGTTCACCACCTTTCAAAGTGAATGGGGGGATTGACATTAAAGAAGCGCTTTCTTGACCAAATGTAGATACAGCAGCAGGGTGGTACACAAACTGTGGGAGCAGTCAGCAAGATGGTGAGAATGTATGTATTATAGCAAAATTGTAGTTTAAAAAAAAAAAAACATCATCAAGAAGGGAACAAAAAGTGAGAAAAGATTTTTCAGGCACTATTATAAGGATTTCATGTGTCTTCTGTAATGGTTTCCTGTATTTTTCTTTGAGAAACTAAAACTGTATGTGAAAGGAATACCATAATACAAACATGCATTAAAATGGTATTTCATGAACAAAGATTAAATAAGGAAGCTTGTACAGGATATCAGGACTGCTTTGAAAGAGTTTCAGTGATGACTCTTATTTAGGTGTGTTCTCATGAGGTGACCAGTTAATGCAAACTAAATTTCTCAAAGGAAATAAACTGTATCTTGGCCCCAAGTAGAGTATAGAAATTAGAGGAAAATTCTTTCAGTCTTTAAATGGCGAGGGGTTAGAGAAGGATTTCTCTAATGCTGGGTGGTAAAGAAATAGAGGCATATGAAAAAGCTAACAGGCCAAAATATTGTAAGGAAATGAAACAGGTATATACAGATTTCTTAAAATATAAAAATGAAAACAATGTGTGGTTTATAATCCTCTCTGTAGAAGAAGGACTACATGGAATTGTAAGCTGTACAGCTTGTGGGCAACAGGTGAACCATTTTCAAAAGGATTCAATCTATAGACATCCTACACTGAAAGTTCTTATTTGTAAGGTATGTGGTAAACAGTTCTACAGTTTGTACTGTTTGGGGGGTTTTTTTGTTGTTTGAAATGTCACATTAGTTGATTTGGGTGGGATTTTTGTGGGAGTAGTTCTTGTTTGTTAGCCAGTAAACTTTTCAGTTGCTAACTGTTACAGTTAAGGAAACTAAAAGCAGAAAACAAAACCACAAATACAGCTTACAAATTTATATTCCTCTTTTTCTTATACCCCAGTAAAACTAATTGTGGTTTCTTTGTAATTTGTTTTTATAGTTTTACGGCTATAATTGTAGTGAATTTTTTATGTTGAATGATCTGTCTGAAATTTTTGCCTGCTCATAATGTATTATAAGAGTAGATTCAGTTCCGGATCTCCTGGTAGAGCGTTGTATGTAGAACAACGTCAGAATGAGAAGCAGAAAAGTAGCTTCAAAGCCATCTTGGTTTCATTTGTGTACAGCTCATGGACTGTTCTAATTTATGACAGCCTCTGCCATAAATGATGGTCTAGTCCGTAACCCAAACCTGGCATCTGGGTCTTCAGCTACATGGTTTCATGGTGGCTTCAGTTGGGCCCTAAGTTGCCTGCAATGGGAAGAGGTGGGGAACAGGGGAGGAAGGAAACATCCCTACCTCCTGTTGTGGAGACATCTCTTAATTTTCAAAGAGATACCTCTCTTGCATGATCTCTGTAGTTGTAGAGATTCTGTATTTATAAAGGTATCCCTAAAGATAGGTACAGATCTGTGTTACAATGCACATTTAACATTCCACTTCTCTTCCCTCCTTCTGCTTCTCCCCCAATTCCCAATTAATATTACACATTCAGCTGACATACTATCTCAGGCGTGTCCATCTAGTCTAATGTTCTGGCTCATTTCTTCTATTCATTTTGGCTTGTATCTTTTAGCAAATATGCTTTAGAAAAATCAGCTTACAAGATGACTGTTTTCAATCTTGATTGGAGTCCTAACTCTTGTTCCTAGACTTGAAAATCCTTAACACGTAGCTGTACATAACTTGCATGCATCACAAGAACATCTGGTTCATTTTTGAAACTTGTTTAGGGTGTTGGGTTCAATAGCAGCTCTTGACTGTGAGCTCTGCTAGATAATTATATCACGTGTTGTTTCCCATAAATTTTCTGTATCTTTACTTAATTGAACATGGCCTTATGTTAATATGAGAGAGAGGAATGGAAGTCCCTGATCTGCATACTCCGTGTATTCCATTACTTTCCATACCTAGTTCTTCCCTTATTTTTCTCCTGCTTAGGTAAACAGTCCCAGACTTGAGAAGCTGTTTCCTTTGACTATAAATGTTCTGTCAAGTGTCTAAACATCAGCTTTTACTGGTTGTTTTTTTGTTGTTGTTTGTTTGTTTGTTTAGTTTAATTGAAAAGTTGTATAGCTCTGTTCCAGATAAAGGGGCATCATCATTTTAAATTCATGTGCTGAAGCCTCTTCTGGATTTTGGATTCACTGGGTAAAAGGACAGAATTTAGCTAACAGCTTGTATTAATCCCTGTTCAAAGTATAGCTTCAAGTCTGGGAGAACCTTCTTTACTAGCAACTGGAAAAAAAACCCCCACACTTTCAAAATTTGGTTTAAAGAATTCAGCAACTGAAGCCACTGCTACTATGAGCTGAATTGTGTGTAATTTTTTTCTTACTATTACCAATTTTTCAATGAAAATGCTTAGTTTGTACCTGGAAATTGAAGCCTTGGATGTTAACATCAGGATAAACACTGAAGACCTTTCTATTTAAATAAGCCTTGTGGGATCAATTGCTAACATAAAGAGCATACAGCTGAAAATTGTAATTTATGTAGGATTAATTGTGTCAGAGAAGATGTGGTGTTGATTTACCTAGGAAATAGATGTAAAAAACTTAGAGTTTTGAAGAGAAACATTTAGTTGATGTTCTAAAATATGAAAATACATGGCCATCAAACAAAAGCTTATTTAATTTTCAAGTAAACATTGAGCCGTCTAAAGAAGTCATGGTTTGGGACCTGTTGTATCTATGGAAGATATTTCTTAGATTAACACAAATGTAAAAGGGTTAGAATGCTGAAGACCTTGCAGCTGCTGCTTTTAATGGGTTGCTTCTAATACATGCTGAAATCATATGAATTACTGAAGTCCAGTTGAGATTTAATAAAAAATTCCTTGTCCTATCTCTTTCTTTACAGACTTGTTACAAGTATTACATGAGCGATGACATTAGCCGTGATTCAGATGGAATGGATGAACAGTGTAGGTAAGTGTACAAAAACTGAAATAACACCCACAGCTCTTCTGTTTTGGTTTGGTTCTTTTTTTTTCTTGCAATAATGAAATTCCTGACAGATAAAGACCAGTACATAAGAGCTTAATCAACAGTTGTTTCTCAGCAAGAAATGCTCAACTCCAGGGTTTTTGTAAATATTTGATTGTTATTTTAATAATTAACAGGAAAACATTTTATAAAGAAATCCAGTAGCAAACACTTGTAAAACATCACATTTTTAACTAAATAAAATGCCACCTTACAAAGGCTTTGAAGGCGGGGATAGAATCTGACATTCTAAACCTTGTGAGCCACAGAAACTTACCTTTCCAGAAATATCTCCCACTTTTGAAATACTAAAGTACTTCTCTGTCCTTATGTCAAATATCTAAATACGTAATCCAGTCAAAATTGTGTGGTCTGTGATGCCTTTGAACTTACTTGTCAGCCACTTTTCAGGTCTTCATCAAAGAACATGCAATCTAGACATAGATCAAAAAATTTTTTTTCATACATGCCTACAGTAGTAATATACCATTTAAGGCTAGAAAGACTTAGACTAATTTGTTTTGCTGTAAAATAAAAGAAATCGCCTTTTTTTTTTTAAATTCTCAGAAGGAACATGGAAAATAAAATGTAATTATTTTTTTTCTCTTATTTAAAATTGGTGCTGAAATTACGTTTGGATATTACTGACCATTTCAGCTTTGTGAACTGTTAATCTAATACATTAATTTTCTGACTTTCCAATTTGCAACTGCGTGCTTTTCAGTCATGCTTTTAATAATGTTTTCAGTTAATGGATATCTGTCTATCACCTGAAATTTAAAAATGCAGATTCTTTATCAAATAGTGAAAAATATGCAAAATTTTCAAATTTGTCACCTTGTTGATATGGAGGTAAAACTCTTATATTTCTTATGTCTCTTTTCAGGTGGTGTGCTGAAGGTGGAAATTTGATTTGCTGTGACTTCTGCCATAATGCCTTCTGTAAAAAGTGCATTTTGCGCAACCTGGGTCGAAAGGAGCTATCGACTATACTGGATGAAAATAACCAGTGGCACTGCTATATTTGCCATCCAGAGCCTTTGTTGGACTTGGTCACTGCATGTGACAGTGTCTTTGAAAATTTAGAACAATTACTGCAACAAAACAAAAAAAAGATCAGAGTTGAAAGTGAAAAAAGTAAAATATATGACCATACAGTCAAGTTTTCTCCAAAGAGAAATAATTCAAGTTGTAATGGTGAAGAAAAAAAACTAGATGATTCATATTCAGGTTCACTAACGTATTCTTATAAAGCACTAATGGTGCCAAAAGACTTGCTTAAGAAAACAAAAAAGCTGGTTGAAACTACAGCAAATCTGAATTCTAGCTTTGTAAGCTTTTTGAAAAATGCTGCAGAAAACGTAGAAATAAGCCCAACTGTGCAACTTTGTCAGCTAAAAGCTTTTAAATCTGTGTTGAGTGACATGAAAAAAGCTCATCTGGCACTAGAAGAAGGTCTGAACCTGGAGATTCAAGCTTTGAATGTTAAAATCAAAGATAAAAATACCAAAGAGAAAAAAACTGATGTTAGATCAGAAAAAAATGAGGTGAAAAAAGATGAAGGAAAGGAACACGTGGCATTAAAAGAGGATGGCACTGTAAAGACACAGAAAAAAGTTATGTCAGAACAGCCTGACAGTGAGCCCATGGATCAAAGTGTTCCAACAATGGAACAAACAGATAACAAGCGTACTTCTGGTGAAGATAAAAGATCTGGCAGAAATGAAGAACCTCAGTATGAACCTAATAGTACAGAGGCTTTAGACATGGATATAGTGTCCATTCCCTCATCTGTTCCTGAAGATATTTTTGAGACTTTAGAATCTGCTATGGAGATTCAGATTACATCAGATGAGCAAGACAATGGAAATACAGGAACAGATCATGAGACTCTAAATTCAAATACAAAATTGAACACTCCTATGAAAGATACCAAAGGTGGTACTAAGTTAAAATCATCGGCTAAAGGAACAAAAGAATTGGTTGTAAAATTGACCCCTGTTTCCCTTTCAGAGTCTACAGTTAAAGCTGAAGATCAAGACAGCAATCTAGAAAAGGGAAGTAAGGATGTTGATGTAATACCTAGAGCAGAAAACTGTGATTCTGTAAAACAAAATCATAATGCTGGCAGTGAACCTTCCACGGAGAACGAAACTGTCTCACTTGTAGAGGAATCTGATCTCAGGAGATCACCGCGTGTGAAGACCACACCTCTGAGGCGCCAAACAGACATCAGTCCTTTAACATCAAATTCAGAAGAAGATAGCAATGACACGTGTAATGAAAAAAGTAAGAGAAAATCATCAAAACAACCAAGGAGGAAAAAGGATAAAAGAAATTCTTCTGACAGTACGGTTGATGGTCCTAGCCCTAATAAACTTTCTAAATCCAAAAAGCCATATGTATTAGATCATAGCTCAGATTCTGATGAGATGCCAGCTGTTCTTAAAGAAGTAGCTATGATGAGTCACAGTTCTTCAGATATTGATAGCAATAGCGAAGCACCAACAAATGATCAGAAGACTTTAAATTTTCTAAAGGATCAATCAGTAAAGGATGAAAATGGAAAACGAAAAAGAAAAAGTTCCACTTCTGGTTCAGATTTAGATGCTAAAAGAGGCAAATCAGCTAAAAATTCTGCTGCTGCTAAAAAGAAACGACAAAACTATTCAGATTCTTCAAACTATGATTCTGAGTTAGAAAAAGAAATAAAAATTTTGAGTAAAATTGAGTCTGCAAAAAAAGCCAAGAAAAAATACTCACAAAAAGAAGATAGTTATGATTCCTCTGAAGAAGAGCAGAGGAAAAAAGTAAGTAGTAAGAGAAAGGTAAATTTGGAGAAACAGAGAGAGAAATCTTCTGAAGATGATGATGCTGAAAAGTCTTCCCCAGAGAAGGAGATTAATCATTCTTCTGAAGATAAAAAAATCACTAAGGGGTCAGCTGCTAAGGAAAGGATAAACAGAGACTTAAAAGAAAAAACTGCAAAGGGAAAGCACGATGAGTCTTCTGATGTTGAGAAGTCTTTACTGGAGAAAGAGGAGAGTTGTCCTAAAGGTGTAAGGCTAAGTGAAGTTAAGAGCAAGGATTTGAAAAAGAAAAAGGCACAGGAAGATTCTTCTTCGGAGAGTACTGAGAAATCTGCAAAGAAAGAGCATAATTTTGATTCTTCAAAAGACAGATTCAAGAATAAAAAAGGACCAGAAAGCAAAGTGAAGAAGACTGAAAAACTGAAAAAGAAAAGTTACAAGAAAGAGCAAGATGATTCCTCTTCTGATGTTGAAAAGCCATCTCCAGGGAAAGGAAGTTGCAATTCTTCTGAAAATGACAAAACTAAAAATGAACCAGTGTTTAAGGAAAAGAAAAGGAGGAATTTGAGAGAGAGAGTACCTAAAAGAGTACGGATTGATTTATCCTCTGATGCTGAGAAGTCTCCCCTAAAAGAGGAGAGTTCTTCAGAAGATGCTGTGCGGCGTAAAAAACAAACTGAAACTAAAGAAAAGAAAAAAATAAGTCACAAAAAGAAAATTTCCAAGAAAGAACAGAATGACTCCTTGTCCTCTTCTGATGAGGAATCTTATGAAGAAAGTAAGAAAAAGATTAAAAGAGGGTCAATGAAAGAAAGTAAAAAGAGTAACTTAAAAAAGAAAGTGTCAAAAAAGAAGGTGGTTGTCACTTCATCTTCCTCATCTGATAAGGAAGAAAATGATGAACAGAATTCAACAGGTGATGGAAGCAGCGATGAGCAGAAAATTATGCCAGTGACTGAAAACTTAATGCTGTCTGCTGGTACAGGATTTTGTCAGTCATCAGGTGTGCAAAAGATGTTCATCTACACGTATTATTAATATAGAGGAAATTCGTAAAATTTGGGTAACATTTAATAATCCGGAAGTGAAGATATTCATAAATAGGTAATTGTACGTTTAAAGATTTGCAACCAGTTAGGTTTTCTGATACTGATTTGGAAGCACCCATTCCAATTTGTGCAGCTTGTCACTTGTGGAAGAAAGGATGTCACTGTAAATGGAGAAGCTTGAGAAGCTATAGTCCGTAATGCCAGCAGGTATTTCTTTGCAGCACAGCTTTCAAAAGCTTGTTCTTCTCTTTCGCTGCCCAGGTGCTATTTAGCAGAAACTGGTTTTAAGCACTAAGTGTCTAGTGAACTCAAATTTGTCAGCCCGTGGTTACGCGCTAGAGATGACTCTGAAGACTTGCAGCATTGCAGTATACATTTTTAAAATCAAGTAGGTGATCTTTGCACCTCACAAGACCATGTAGCCTTAGAGCAGCTGGTGTCAGTTAACAGAAATCTGTCATTGCTTACTGTTTTCATAGCAGGTTTAATAGTAATAATTCTTTTTCTTGCCAAGGTAGAACTACTTAATTAGTGTCTTATATCTTTAGGAAATTAGAAAGAAATTCAGAACTGCTGAATTTGAACACTTAGTTTTAAAGAACTTAAAAAGGAAGGGTAGTTTTCACATCACATGGACAATACACGTTTTTAATACATGAATTTTCAAATAGAAAAAGTAAAATGTGTTTACTGTTTTAATTACCATGACAGGTAAATTGTTTCCTGTTTGTTTGCTTTTGATGATGTTTCATAGAACTTTCTATACGTTACTGTGTTTGAGCCAACATTTACAGTACTTTGCGAAGCTGGAACTAAACAAAAATTGAATAAAACAGCAATATGTTCATGAAGATAGCAGAAGGGACATAGTTGCATTTTGGCTTTCCTGAGAAGCCCTTGTAGGCAGACCCCAAGTGCAAAATGAGGTGGTGGTTGTTTGTAGTTTCTTAAAACAACAAAACAAAAAAAGCAACCAAACAGACAAACAAAAAAACCCACCCACCCCCAAACAAAACACCCAGATTTTAAATGAAACATAAAGTTCTTCCTTTCTCCCACCAACTTGATGCTGACCCACTTCCCTAAGTTTTCCTGCAGTTTAGTTTCTGGAGGGTTGTTAACCTTAACCTGCAGATGCAAAGGTTGCTTTTTACAGGTGCTATGCTGCTTTGGATTTAAAGCCCTGTAAGAAAGCAAAGTTTGATTAACAGTGTTTTGTGTCGTTGTAGAGTAACAGCTGGAAATTAAGTTTCTTATTCTGCATATTATACAGCCCTGTAATGTTTGTTTTTCAGGGTCCTCTGATGAAGTAAGTTTAGTTGCGTCTCTGTGCACATAATACTGGGACTTTTAGGGCTTTTCCTTGATGGCTGTCAAAACAATGTTTTCCCCAGTGATGCCACTACTGGGGGAGATTGCAAATAATAAATGGTTTGCATAGTAATGAACTAGCGTCTGGCATGTGGTAGCTGCCACGGCTGTTAAAACGCTCCCCATAGGTAGACAATTGATGGTACTCAGTGACAGTAACCCATAGGCAACAGTTCTCAGCATCACTGGACCATCAATGAAAAATATTTCAAGAATAAAATTGCTCACTTACAGTATATGTTCATAGACTTGGTATTGAAATGGCCCAGGAGGAAAAACTTGGTCATAATGTATCAGAAGGTATCTGAGGCAGTGAGAGTGATTTGTTTTATTTGCAAGTCACAAGTGGAAAGATCGGAGAACTATTGGATGGGAAAGACAAATCTAACAGTGTACAAATTGGAAAAATGAGATGGTAATGTGGGATGATTCACGGTAGAGTTAGATTGAGTGAGAAGTGGGTTGGTTTAGCCTGGAGAGAGGATGCTAAAAATGGGGAGTCTTAATTGCTGTGTTCTAATCACCTAATGGGTAGTTATAGAGAAGGCTGAGCCTGATGCATGACGAAAGGATGAGAGGCTGTGGGTACAAGTTTTGGCAAAGAAAACTCTGATTAGCTACTAGGAAAAAATTCTTTATATTCAGGATGGTCAAAGCCTGAAACTGGTTGGCCTGTCAATTTTGGAATCCCTGTCCTTAAAAATACTCAAAACTTGACTGGACAAGGCCACGAGAAAACTGACCTCACTGGAGTTAGCTCTGCTTTGAGAATGCAGTTTCAGTAGATTATGTGCAGAGGTCTCTTCCAACCTTATTGTATGATTCTGTGAGAATCTGCCTGTGTTATATTAAGGAGGCAAACTTGCCCTTTCTCTTCAGTTTGCTTTTGGCTTAATAGGTGAATAAATGAAGGAGTGTTTTCTGTGTCTGACCAAGCTACGTAAGTTGGTGGTTGAATGAGACTTAGAATCTGGTTTAAGCAACAGGATACTTCTATTTATCTAAGCCCAAGAGTGAGGGACTTTCTGTGATCAGCTCTTACACAGTCCTGTCGAACATCTGGCTAGTGGTAATTCCAGGACAAGTGGACATTAAAACAACTTGGCGCAAGTCTCTTGCAGTCTAGTTTTAGTCCACTCCCCACAGGTAGAAAATAAATAGTAGAACTTATGAATGAGGAGGATCTCAGTTCATTAGGGTTTTGAGGTCTCTTTTCCTAAGCTTAATTTTACTAACTAGCAGATTTGACTTACTTATATGCAAGTCAGAAGAATGAGAGAAAAGAAAGGGGAAAGGCCTGGGAGTGTGCTAGAAATAATCTGAATTCCTCTAGTTCAGCCAGGAGAGTGCAGAGGAGCTTAAAGGCAGGTATCATACTGTGCTATTCTTTTTCTATTACATGTCCCATGCTGTTGGTTTTGATGTGCTTTCCATGAGACCGTATCCATGTAGTGCTGCTGAGTCTGATATTTGCATTAAGGATAGCAGGTGTAATTTTCAAAACTTAAGTCTTCACACATACATGACAAATGCATGCATTGTATTTGATACTCTGAAGGCAAAAATAGTCAAGGATTATTGTTTGCGAGTACTTAATGGCAGCAGGATAGCTCATAAGTTTGGTAAGTGATTCTGTAACATATTTGGGCCTTCTTTTCAATTTACACAAATTCAGTAGTGGAGCTTCGGAAATGGAGCTAATAACTTCCTGGGAAACTTAATTTTTGAATCCTAAGTGGAGTATTCAGTCTGTGTATGTTTTGGTGTAAAAAGCCTAATTTTGCAGTATGTATTAAGGAAAAAAATGCAAGTTGTGTGTAAGTAGCAAGCATAATGCAGATGAAAGTATTGCTTGAAAAACTAGATACTTTTATTAATAAAAATATTTATTTTTATATGTTAAGATAGGTAACTGGCTTTTTTGTTTGCTGGTAGAAAAGTGGTGGTGTTATGAAGCTATTTGTATATGGAGATTCTTGACGGAGACAGTAGTTCATGTGCTGTGTTGTTCATTGCTGTTTATTGCTGATTTTACATGTATTAAGTGTTCATGTTTTCTGTTTTTTTGTTTCCCCTTCCTCCCCCAGGAGATGAGGGTGAGACTAAATCAAGGGCTGTTCCAATGGAGGAGGAGGAAGATGATGATGATGACGATCCTGAGAATAGGTATGATACCATCTGTAAGGACTTAAAAAAGATTATAACACACCCTAGGCGTGGGCGCAAACCGGCGCAACGGAAGAGCAAGCAGGTTGTAAAAACCACGACTGCCTGCCTTGTAAAGACTCGCTCACGGGCTTCCCGCAAGTTTGAACAAGGGGCCAGAAAACAGAGGCCAAAATCCAGAAATGCAAAGAAAGTACTTAGAAGTGTTAGCTAACACACCTTGCATAGGGTGTGTTATAAATGCACTGCAGCACTGTCCATTTTATGTTCCCATTGAAATTGTGAGGTTTGTGACAAGTATTTCATTCAGGCAGGTAAAAACCTACTTCTGATAAATGTGACTTTCAGCTAGCTATATGAATAGAGGGTAAAAATTTGCATCTGTGCAATATGCAGTGCTAAAATATTTTCAGATATGTTACATAATTTGCTTTTTTAATTGAAACACCATTTCTCAATAAAGAGAAAACACAAATGTGGAGAAAAGAGTATTACATATTTTCAGTTGTTAATTAAACTGAGTTTTAATCCACTAAAGAATACCTGAAGTGACTAATGTGATAGTTAAGGCCCTGATTCTACAAGCACTGTGCATAGGCTCAACTGGTATCAAAGAGACTAATTATACATACACGTTTTAAGTCTTTGCATAGATATTTTCGGAATTGTGGCTTATATGTATTGCTTCAGTTTCAAGTTCAATAAAAATGAATCTATGTAAGATATAGTTAGTTAAGACATGTCATATTTTACCAGTACCATTGTAGGTATCAAAATTAGCCTGGCTAGAAAATGTAAAAGCTTTGTTTCCTAATAAGTGAATGCAACATGAAGTATTGCTCAATTACGAGCCACAGTTCCTTTTTGGAAGTTATTATAGTTAGACTAAAGAGTTGTTCAACAAATTTTTATACAGTATTTCAGAAACTGATTTTTTTTTTGCTATATAGCATGTATGGGACCAGCTTCATAGCTTTGCACAGTTGCTGATGGAGTCTTTTTCTGCTTCTGAGCCTTACTAGTTTAGGATATGGTATCTTTTGTTTCACAGAGTTGTATGTTTTGATCTGTGGCTGAAGTAAATTTTTAAAACACTGTTTTATATCCTTTACGGACCTCAGTTTGGCATCAAAATGTTGCTGCTGATGTAGTTCTTGATTGTTTTCAGTCATCAAATTTAATCAGATAATTCAGCTTCTAAAGAAAGATGCTCCTTAGGGACTTGACAGCACAGGGTCATAAGCAGAACATGTAAACATTGGTAATAGAAGATTTTTTTAAGTGATGCTTTAATTCCAGTCCTGTTCTGATTTTTTTTTTCCTTCTTTTTTCTTTTTTGTTTGTTTCTTAAGTGTTTCTGGTTGATAACTAAGCCAATACACTTTTGTCAAAGTTCAGTGTTTACCATACAAATGTTACTGAGAGATCTTAATTACTAGTTTAAGAGCTATATTCGGAAATGAGTTAACCCAATTGATAACAAACAAATCAGTAATATGAATTTGGGGTTTAAAAATCAGTTTCTGTACTTTGTTTTTAAGCTGAATCTTTGTTGAAGTTTTTACTTAGGGAATATTTTGAATATATATTGATGAGATGGGGAGGTATTTTGTCAATAAACAGTTTTGTCAACCTTCAGACATGTTAACTGGTAACTGCAGTCTAATTTTACATTCATCACGCATTGTACTTGGCACCAAAATCAGATATATAAAATGTAAAAAGATGGAACAAATTTCAAGAATTTAAAAGCTTGTTCTTCTGTTTACTCAACACAAAGTGTTTAAATAGTTTACCTACTATTCAGATAAGTTGCCTATTTTCTTCCAGGCCAAAGAGGGTACGTAGTACCTACCAGGTATTTGTAGTGTGGGAACTCTGATGTTTGCAAGTCTCTAGTTTAGATGTTCTGTTATTTGCATACCTTTGGATGTGCATGACATGAATATTAATAGTCTTGAAATCATCTTTGCCAAAATGCAATATCCAAGTGGGTCATAATATGACATACAGTGCTGTATGCTTTCATCTTATGTTGTGTAATTATCTATTACTGGTCCTTCTGATCTTTTAAATGGTACTGTTTAATATGTTTGCAGTAGTTTTGTTTATTAAGAAGTTAATAGTGTATTTAATGCAGAATGCCTTTAAGTATTTGATGGTTGCAATAAATTTTTGTAAAACGTTTTTCTTGTCCAAGCATTTAATTTAATAAAACTCTGATAGCTTGAAAATCGGACTGTTTCAACAAAGACAGTACAGTATTTAGAACAAGGTGTTTGGCAGTTTTCACTTTTTTTTTTTTTTTTTTTAGACATGTATGACATTTCATTCAAATATTCATTTGAATTCACTTAAAATATATTTTAAATGGTTCTAAATTTCTTAGTAATATACAAAAGGCCCATTTAATTCAGTAGTGCTCTAGCTGAAAGAATGGTGGCTTTTATTAGCCACCTTAAAATCTCCTCCCCATTCCCCCAATCCTCCCCCACCCCCAGCTTGTTTTGGGCAACCTTATTTCTATATATAGTTAGTAGGTATTTATGAACACTACGTGTGAGTTGATACAATCTAATTGGTAATAATATGTCATGATAATTAATGTTTAAAATTATGACTTTTTAAGAAGAAGAATTATTTGTAGAGTGGTAGCATTGTCTCACCAAGATTTTTGACAATCTGTAAATGCGTCCGTCGTATTGGCACTCTGAAATTCACGAACCAGAATGGTGCAAATTATCATTTGGAGTTAAGTCCACATCACGAGAGGCTGCACCTACTAATCCAATTTTGCTGAAATGTCTGAAGGATAATTTAAAGTAGTCCTATACTATGACTGAGCAACTCCTGGGTAACTTCCAGTTTGCCTATCTCATTTTAAAAATGTTTTCTTTTAGCATAAGTTAAAAAATACATAGTAACCAATTCATTATTTATAAATCTATATTGTTGGTGTCATTCTTCCAAAGGCGGAATATATTTAAATCCTGGTTTATATAAAATGATACATACATACTGTTATTTTATTCTATAGTTGGTTTTATGTCTTGGTTGAGATTACAGTCCCATTCTGTAAGGCACTATATAAATATGTATTGGGAAAATGTCCTTTATACAAATCTCATGATATGTTTGGATAAGATGGAGTGGGGCTAGGCAATGTGGCATGCTCAAGGTCACAGCAGATCAGTGGCAGAAATGAATGAAATGCAGGGGGGATTGTTTGGGGTTTTTTTATTCATTTTTTATTTTTATTGCTACCTGAAGTCCTGTGCTGGAGGTCATGCAGCTCTTTGTGCTTCTCAATTATATTTGTTTACAGTGTTCAACTGTTAAATCTGGTTGGCCAAGAACATCTTTTGTGTCCTTGACTCGTAAATATTGCGATATCTTTTGATTTTCATGAGTTTCTCTGGAAGAATGTGAGCGGGGGGAGTTTTCACACTATCATAGCTTGTTTTTCTTGGTACTTGCAGTTTGATATTAATGCAAATATTAAAATGTTAAAGCTAGCATATTAAGTTTCTTAGCTTAGAAACCTGGTCACTTTAAATGGGTTTGTGTCTTAAAATAGAAGTGTGATATATTATCTTGAGCCACATATAATTTAATTTAAAACCAGTTTCAAGAGTCCAGTGCTCAATTTATTCTAATTCATATAAGCCATTTGTTACATCAGTTGCTTGTCAGATGCATTTACAAGACTTCATCTGTTTGGTTCTAATATTGCTTACACTTTTAATTCCTATCAGATATGTAGTTACATTAAAAATAGGAATCTTTAAATTCTGAGCATCTCAGCAATGTCTTAACACCATACCAGTAGAACACATTGAAGAGAATGTAGCTTTTTTCACTAAGCAAACAGTTCCATCTCAGTTGGATTCAAAGTGGTTGAATCTTTATCCTAGCTAAAAAAATATCTCTAATTTTCTATCTCAGAGTATAAAAGCAGTAACTTACTAATCAATATTATTATAACTAATTAGAAACTAATAAGTTTGCCCAATTTGATTGGTGGTTATGATGATGATTAGTAGGAAAATAACAGCATCTTCTGTTTATGGACAGTAGATTTTGTGCATGGTATTTTTAGGTGAATGCCACATTTGTTCCCCACCCCCCCCAAAATATATTTCATAAAAGAACAAATAAAAATGTATGTATTCTTCTGTTAAGAATGAAGGTTAACCTTTGTTTACAAATATATAAGTAAATTTTTAAAGGTGACTTGTATGAAAGGTAAGTATTGTTATCCATGTACAATTTGTGTTAATTTTGCTAATGCAGTTGAGGACAATCCAAAATAAGTGAAAGGCAGTATTACTAGGCAGTACTTTCAGGACTGAATTTTGAAATTTTGCAGTTCTCTTTAGTGTTTCTACTTCTTTTTCTCTTCTGAAGCAAAACTTTGCTGATAATATTGTAAATTTTTTAAATAAGAAAAGTAGCCAAACTGCTGCTGTCTTTATTTCCTGGAGTAGAATTCAAGGTTAATAATTCATGTTAAAAGCTTTTAAAGAGAAGCCAACCTGTGATATTCCAATCAGTTGCATTTTGAAGAAAAAGTTCTGACCATTAAGAGATGGAAGAAATATAGTCTTAATTTCTTATATAAGGAGCTATTAATTTCTGTTGCTGTTACACATGATGTGGTGGGTTTTAAAACAACAAATAAACAAACAAAAACAACAAAAAAACCTAAGCCCCCTTTCCAAATCCTCTGGAAGGACCTAATCTAGAAATCATTTGGAAGAGGATGTTACTTATCTATGGACTTTAGTAAGTTTTCATTGGGTTCACACTGTGATCTGGTGATATACATGGAATTAAAGCTTACCAAGAGTACTGCATTTTAAAGTTTTAATCAGCTATTTCTTTGCAAGCTATTTCTCAAGGTGGGGCAGAGGGGGTGTTTTGGATGCTGAGGGATAGTCTGTCACTCACTGAGCAATCTTAGATGTTTACTAAACCATTTTATTTCCATCTTTTAATAATAACTGAATATATATTAGCATTAGAATCTTTTTGGAAAATATACTACCACTCAAAAAATAGAAAATACTGTATGAAATGTTAGGAAAGTTGCCTTGGGAAGATTCCCTTTGAAAAGTTTCTTTGTTTTAGGGACACGTTGCATGCTGAAAAATGAAATACAGATTCTTTAAAACCTATTTTATAGTGCTACATAAAAGTAACAATTTAATTTTCTAATCTGTTAGAAGCTATACTTAAGAGATCACTGTTCCTTTGCCATTTCCAAGTAAAGCCTAGATTGTGGTTGAGTTTCATGGTTTTTGACCTATTGTTTTGACTGGTATAAAAGCTTTCCCATTCTGAACTATGTGCATACAGTATACATTAATTCTCCTGAAAAGCAAGACAGACCAGATTTGACGTAGCAAAAAGGTCTTTCATTTAAAATTGATGGATGGAATGAAAACCATAGTATTTCTGATATTTGTATGGGGAAGGCCTGGTTTCATTCTTTCAGGATTTTTTTTCCCCTGGAAGTACGAGTTCTCAGATAAGTCCACTATTCCTCTGCTTTTGACATACCATTTTATATTTTGCCTTGGAGAGATTCACGTAAGATTTTTTTTTTTATGTTGCAACAGCATGTAAAGAAATCATTTTTCCATAGTAACTTCTTCTATGTTAGCTGAAAACATTATTGTGCTGAATTAAAACTGTGAGAAGCTGAGCAAACAGCTTGTGGAACAGGAAATAAGATCATAATTTTTCTTTGAATTTCAGGTCCTATAGTGTTTGATAAAACTTTTTTGTGTGTATGTGTATATATACGTGTATTTTTTTGCTATAGTTGCTATAAGGCAAGTGCTGGTAGTGATATGTGGGATTCAGTGTGGGGTTTTTTTTCCTGAGGCACTTGATATCAGTTCGTCTTGAGACATCATGAGTTACTTCAATTACTACAGCATCTCTTTTGCAGTAGGGTGGGCTCAGGCAATTAGAATGGTAATGTAGCTGAAGGCAAACTATGTAGAGGCAGGGTAATAAATTCTTTTTTTTTTTTTTTTTTTTTTTTAACCTGTGAGTTAATGCATATTGCAGTAATCTTCTCCTTGATTAAAACATGCATTCAGTGATACACTGTTTTAAAAACTGTAAGTGTTTATATATACACTAGTCAAGTAGATTCAGTGCCTCAGGAAATAAATCTCATTGATTTAAATCAAGTAAGCATGATAACCATTAGGGGGGGGAATAATTTGAGTATTAGAATTTGGTCTGCAGCATCTTCACGTTCTTATTACAGTTCGAATTCATATAGGTGCCTATCCCAGAAGTGACAAGAGTCTGTCCAACTAGACCATGAATAAAATGAAATGTTTAAGTTTGTACATTTTATAGCTATCTCCAGTCTTGCTGTAAAGCATGAGACTTCTTTAAAAAGCATTATATGAATTTGCTTTCTAAAAGCAAGTTAACATGTTACATCTAACATATTTTTGCTGATATATACTCTGTTACCACAGTGACTTTTCATCATGTGTCTTTTTTTTGTTCAGCTTTCAACCCCTTTTTTTTGAAGTTCTGAATGGTATAGGATTACACTTATCGTTCATAGATTTACTTGAACAATGGAATAAATAGTTTTTTCTGTTTTACTTCAAAGAATTGCCAAGAAAATGCTTTTAGAAGAAATCAAAGCCAATCTTTCCTCTGATGAGGATGCATCTTCAGATGATGAATCGGATGAAGGAAAAAAGAAAACTGGAAAGCAAAATGAAAACACAGGAGATGATGGTGAGCACCAAAAAGCATCTGGAAAAAAGTGGTGCTGTAGCACCTGTCATAATTTCAAAGGTCACTTGGGAAAATTATAATTATTAAAGTTTCTTCAGTTTTCAATTAAAAAATGTCATTGATAGGTAGTTGCCAAATAGATGCTGATATACATGATCATGAGGATTATCATCTCTTTTACTCTTCTGTGAGTGTATTTTTTTGTTAGTAATAGTCTGATTTTTGTAACCAATTCAGAAGTCCTAAGGATTTGTGAGGAATAATCTGTCCAGAACTGTAAGACATGCAAATACATGTGAGAGATTTGACTAACATATACAGTCATTGGAACAGACATGCCAAGTGTTCAGGCAGCGTAAAATACTTAAAATTTAAGGGAACAGTGGTATGGTTTTGCCCATACTTTCCTGAAAAGCACAGAATTTAGCCTAAATTAATTTAGATTTTAATTCTTGCCAAATTTAAGTAAGAAAAAAATGACCACTGTGCATGTTGTACTGACTTATCTCTGACAGAAGAAAATGATAAGGAGGATAATTCTGAATCGGATTCAGAAGAAGAAGAAGAATCAAAGAAGCCTAGATACAGACACAGACTGCTGAGGCACAAGCTGACAGTGAGTGATGGAGAATCTGGTGAAGAAAAAAAGGTGAAACCAAAAGACAAAAAAGAAGGGAAGCGCAGAAATAGAAGGAAAGGTACGTAATCAAAATATTTTTTTGTCACAAAAAGTACTTGCTTCTATAAAGGAAGTCCAAAGCATGTCAGAATGGAGATCTGAAATTCTGTAATTTTAAAATCTCTGTATAAACTTCCTTGTGTATTAAATCTAGAATTTTCTTATCTGCGTTTGGTAAATAGTTTTATTTAAAATGTTGAATACAAATGCAGCTCTCTCCACTTATGTGTCCTCTGAATTGGATTAATCTTGTTGACTCTTAGAATATTAATCTTAAATAACAGAGGCAAGCCCAATATGTCTAATTTGTGAAAATCAGTCTTGTCTCTTATATAATTTCTGTCTTTAACTTGGACTGTTAGTAGGCCCTGTGCATCAGAAATTTCTCCATCCTAGTATTTAAATGTTGCAAACTTTAGTTGAACACCAGATGGCACTGTGAAATGATGCTTGACTTTGATTTTTCATTGTTGCATGCAAGAACAAAGAATCTGTCAGCCCCTTGCACTTAATCATTTTGAGCAGAGGAGGGGAGCGGTAGTAAAGATAAATGCTTACTGCCACGTTGGTCGCTGTAGATGTTGATAGTGTTTTGTGGCCAGTGGGAGTAAGGGTGCACAGTACTTTCCTGTTCTTAGTTTTGCACTAATGCTAGCCATCTTTTGCGGTGTTTCACAGACTAAAAGATGCAGTGCCTTTGTTTATCGTTTTCTTTCATGAAAACTCTCATTTTTATCTGAATGTATATTCATGCTTTTCCTCCCTTATGGAATTACAACTCTACCAAAAATATTTCTTTCAAGAAAAGTAATTGTAAATTACAGTGGCAACGTGCAAATAAGATTCAGCCAGGCTAATTCTCAGGATTCTGTCGTGTAAGTCTTTTAAGTTCACTAGTCTCAAGTAGAATGCTATACTTTATTTCAGCTCACCGGTTCTTAGCCCTATGGGCTAAATACTGCATTTCCCCATTCTTTGTTTTAAGCCTTGTTCTTCATAAAACAGTTAAGCTTTCCACTGTGTTCAAGGTCAAACTGAAATTATAAAGGTGCTAAATAGCATGCTGGTCTTAATTACCTATAAATGCCAGTGATAGCTCCTAAAAGTAGTTATGGAAGTATTACCTAATGCTGCTAGTTTAGGTGTATTTTTAATTGTCTTTTGAGTCAGTTTTAAACTGGCATTACCTGAAGAAACTTCAAGCCATAAATACAGTAATATAATTGCATATGTTGTTAGTACATAAGGGTTGTTTGCATGAATTGTGAAGTATGATTATAAACCTACATCTGAAACATTTGAAACAAAAGCTTCTGTTTAACTAAAAATCATCTTCTGTTTTCTGAAGTTGTGTACTGTTCCCCATTGTGTTCTCTCCTCCTCACCCACTGTCTTTGAAATGTGATGCTTTCTAGTATAATGCTTTCTGTCATTTGCTTGTAAACTATACTTAGTTATATTCATACATAAAGACCTCAAGTCTTGTTGGCATAATATGGTATCTGTTAGGACGCAGCTAGTGCTTACCTGTTAAGCTTTTCTACTCTGTGCTCCTTATATTCCTGTTGCTTCTTACTAGTATGTTTAATGTGTCCCATACTGTCTGAAATGAATTTTTACAGTGCTTGTTGATCTTAAACAGTTTGTTGTATAATTAGAAGGTGTGTAATGGTGCTAACTTTGCAATAATATTCAACTTGAAATCATACTTTGTTTTTAAAGTCAGCAGCGATGATTCAAATGACTCCGAGTTTCATGAATCTGCAGTTAGTGAAGAAGTCAGTGAATCTGAAGATGACCAACGACCAAGAACAAGGTATAAATAAAACTTAACTATGCTTATCCTGTGTTTGGTTTTTGGTTTTTAATAGTGCAGTTTAGGCAGTGAGATGGTAAAAGTTAATGACTTTGGACCAGTCCTTAACAACCTTTGATGATACTTGTCCTGGTTTCAGCTGGGATAGAGTTAACTGTCTTCCTAGTAGCTGGTATGGTGCTGTATTTTGAGTTCAGGATGTGAAGAATGTTGATAACACTGATGTTTTCAGTTGTTGCTCAGTAGTGTTTAGACTATAGTCAAGGATTTTTCAGCTTCTCATGCCCAGCCAGGGCACCTGACCCAAACTGGCCAACAGTGTATTCCATACCATGGGACGTCCCATCTAGTTTAGGAACTGGGAAGTGGGGGGCAGGGATTCGCCACTCGGGGACTGGCTGGGTGTCGGTCGGCGGGTGGTGAGCAATTGCCCTGCGCATCATTTGTACATTTCAATCCTTTTATTACTACTGTTGGCATTTTATTAGTGTTATCATTATCATTATTAGTTTCTTCTTTTCTGTTCTATTAAACCGTTCTTATCTCAACCCAGGAGTTTTACTTCTTTTCCCGATTTTCTCCCCCATCCTACTGGATGGGGGGGGGAGTGAGTGAGCGGCTGTGTGGTGCTTAGTTGCTGGCTGGGGTTAAACCACGACATACTTGTGTATAATTTGATATCTGTGAATTAACTTCGTAGCAAATGTGAGAATTTTGAATTTTTATCACAGTGTCTGGTACGCAGCAATTGGATGAGCCAGTATGAAAAAAAGATTAACAAAAAATGAGCATTTTTATGCCAAATATGTCAGTGTCAATTGAGGAATGGTGGATTGCAGTAGAAAACTAATACTTAACAATTCTGAAATTCTTCAGAGTTGTCTGGAATAGACTGTTGCTATGTGTGTCCAGTGAGTTGAGGGAAAGGAAGGAATTTGGAAGTAAACCCCTGATTGCACAAAAGGAGTATATATTCTGTTAATCAGCAGTGTAGTTCATGTACTTTTTTTAATCATTGTTTTTCAGTGAGGCAATTAATTATTACTGTTAATCAGTAATACTGCCTTTTTTTTTTTTTCCTAGATCTGCCAAGAAAGCTGAGGCAGAAGAAAACCAGCGGAGTTACAAACAGAAAAAGAAACGAAGACGAATAAAGGTTCAAGAGGATTCTTCAAGTGAAAACAACAATAAGGTGCTATATTGTGTTTTGAATTAATAAATGGGAAAAGGAGTTCCTGTCTCTTCTGCCAACTGCTTAGGGACTTGGGTATCTCAAACAGCTTTGTACAAAGTACGGTACAAAATTATAGCTTTTCTCAGTGTTAGTTCAGTGCTAAAATTTGTAAAACCACCACCACCATTAACCACCACCCTCCTTCCAATCATTTGATACAATACACAGATGATCATTCCCTTAGTCTATGGACCACCCCTATAAAATGTCTTTAAAATGTCCACAAAATGCCCATTGAGTTAATTTAGTCCATGACTAACAGACTCCTGCTATAGTAATTCTTACAACATGCAACTCAAATCATGGGTTACAACAATTTAAAGATAGGTCCATTACAGTCTCCACCCCGGTCCTTTTGGGCCAGATTATAGGGTTTAACATTGCAATGAACTCCTCCCCTTGCCCCTGCTCTGGCTTGGACTTATCCACAGACTGCAGTCCCTTAGGGTTCTACCTGCTCCAAGTGGAGCCTTATCTATGTGCCACAGTCTCTTCAGGGGTATACCTGCTGCGGCACAGGCTTATCCACAGCCACAGATGCTTCGAGGTGTACCTGCTGTGGCAGGGACTTATGCTTGGGCCACAGTCCCTTCAAAGGTATACCTGCTGTGGCAGAGACATAACTACGGCCACAGACACTTTGAGATGTACCTGCTGTGGCATGGGCTTATCCAGGGCTGCCGATGCGTCGGGGTGTCCTGCTCCCGTGTGGACTCATCCACAGGTCACAGTGCCTTCGACTCGAGTTCACACTGGAGTTCCATCCTGTCCAGTACAGCGGCACAGAAACAGCAGTGATACCCTGGCCATCTGCCAGCCCAGGCGTATCGGCATTGCTGTTATCAAAATGTTCCCAGGCACAGCAGAGTAAGATGATAAGAACTACAGCAAGCAGCAAAAGCAAAAAGCATCCACTAATGAGCACTAGACTCTAATATATGGTGAGGCAAGCACAGGAGCCTGTCAGTTAATAGCTAAACAGCAATAACAGCTATAAATTCGATCTAGCAAATTCCAGTCAAATCGGTCGTTATCTTGAACTCTTCAAGCCCCACGTTGGGTGCCAAAAAGGACTGTCATAGTTTAACCCTAGCCAGCAACTAAGCACCGCACAGCCGCTCGCTCACTTTGCCTGCTGGTGGGATGGGGGAGAGAATTGGAAGAGTAAAAGCGAGAAAACTCGTGGGTTGAGATAAAGACAGTTTAACAGGTAAGGCAAAAGCTGCATGCACAGCCGCAAAGCAAAGCAAACCAAGGAATTCATTCCCTACTTCCCATCGGCAGGCAGGTATTCAGCCATCTCCCCAAAAGCAGGGCTCCATCACACCTAACGGTTACATGGGAAGACAAAACGCTATCACTCCGAATGTCCCGTTTCCTCCTCCTTCCCTCAGCTTTATATGCTGAGCATCGCATCGTATGGTCTGGAATATCCCTTTGATCAGTTGGGGTCAGCTGTCCTGGCTGTGTCCCCTCCCAGCTCCTTGTGCACCCCCAGTCTCCTTGCTGGTGGAACAGGGCGATAAGCAGAAAAGGGCTTGACTCTGCGTAAGCACTGCTCAGCAATAACTACAACATCTCTGCATTATCAACACTGTTTTCAGCACAAATCCAAAACATAGGCCTATACCAGCTACTATGAAGAATATTAACTCTATCCCAGCCAAAATCAGCACAGTCATGTTGGCTAATTTGTTTTCTAAAAAAAGTATCTTTTTCCTTACGAGTTAAACTCCACCTGAGTATATAAAAGTTTTTGGGAGCTTGTCTAAAAATAAAGGATTTGATGGTCTGTGCCATAATTTTCCTGCTAATACTTGATTTATTTAATTTGTAATAGAGTAATTCTGAGGATGAGGACAATGATGATTCAAAATCTCCTGGAAAAGGCAGGAAGAAAATAAGGAAAATTATTAAAGATGATAAGCTTAGAACGGAAACACAAAATGCACTTAAAGAAGAAGAAGAAAGAAGAAAACGTATAGCAGAAAGAGAACGGGAGAGAGAGAAATTGAGAGAGGTATGTTCTGTTTTCTTTGCAGAATGCTAGGAAGTTGAGTAGTTGATGATGTTTAAGATGACATAGTTCTACCTCAATTTAATTTGATAAGTAATTTTAAAAGTACTTACATAGCCTTGTAAGCCACAACTTTTATTTGTAGTTTCCTGTTAGTTAACACTGATAAGTTTTATTTAAGACTCCTGAGATCTTTAGAAAGTTGTTTCAATTGCCTACTGCTTTACTTTCCATGGGGAAAAGCACTCTCCCAAAGTAAGTTGTGATGCATAGTAAAGAATTTAAGGTTTCTCTTACTTCCAATTTTGCTAAAGCTAGTGTCTGTCAAATGCTTGCTATTATCCACATGTGGAGTATTCCTGTGATGCCCTGTTTCTGCTTATAGGTGATAGAGATAGAAGATGCTTCACCTCTGAAATGTCCCATTACAACTAAGCTGGTTTTAGATGAAGATGAAGAAACCAAAGAACCGTTAGTTCAGGTTCACAGGAATATAGTTACCAGACTGAAACCACACCAAGTAGATGGTAAGGAAAGAGAGTTTTACATTTTACCTTTTTTTTTTTTTTTTTTTTTTTTTTTTCTTCCCCCTCCACTGGGGCACAGCACCTTATGCAGCCTGAAATAGAATAATAAGAAAAATTCCTTGGCAGGCAAATGCCAGAATGCCAGATTTAATGCTTTATTTTTTGGAACATCTGAACAAAAGTAAATGAGATCAGCAATATATAAGTCAGTTTTACAAGCAAAGAACCTTAGAAATGTAAAGTTGGAAGGGTCCTCAAAATTATCTAATTCTCCACACAGAGGCAGAATCAAATATATGTTTACCCATTCTATTGAGGAATTAGTATATTCACTTTTTACAGTTTTCAGTGAAGACTTAAAAACCTTGCAGTATTTTCCTGTTTTTCTCAACAGAATTTTTTTTTCCTGATACCTGACATGACTGCAAATCGAGCCAGCTTCTTTCCTATTCTGTTTCTAGTGAAGAAGGAGAAAAGGAGAATAACCAATCATAATTTTCTTCACAGCTCTTTCTGTTACTTTAAATTTTCCTCAAAGTTCACAATCTACAACCTTTCCATTTTAGTAAGAAACTTCTGGACTTGCTTCAACTCTTAATGGGAGGTGCCCTGAACCAGGCACAGCAGTCAAGTTGAAGCCTCATCTGTGCTGAGTATAGCATGGTAGAATACAACTCCCCAGTAAATATTGCAAAGAACAAAAAAAATCACCCAGCAGACCCTCATGTTGTTAATGTGTTCTGTTATGTATCATATATTTCCTTTGCTTTCTCAGCTGTCACAGTTCTTACTTGATTTTTTTTTTCCTCTTCAAGCATAGAACTTCACATCTGATCTGTCTTGGCAGAATTTCTTCTAGTTGGTTTCAGATAATTTTGCTAATTTACCAAGATCATTTTAGTCTTTTCATGAATTCCTTGCCACTTTTCGTTCTATCTCCTCTTTTCTTCCTATCCCCAAGATTGCAGTCATCTGCAGTCTGCACAGTAATATTTTCTAACCCAGTTGCCACATCTTCAGTGAAAACTGTGAATATAATTAAGTTAAGACAAAGATCGTCCCACATACAACCCATTGGAGAGAAATGAATCAATAATTATCCTGAGCACTGCTTTTCTAAGAGTTATAATGATCTTACAGTGATCACACCTATCTCTTATCAGGTGAACTTTAATAAAATGAATGTTTAATAAGAAAATTTTAAATAATTTTCTTCAGGTGTTCAGTTCATGTGGGATTGCTGTTGTGAATCTGTAAAAAAAACAAAGACATCTCCTGGTTCTGGATGCATTCTTGCTCACTGTATGGGTCTGGGGAAAACGTTACAGGTAAGAAACAAAAGTCATCTTGTTTTCTGGTCTGTAGCTTGCTCCCAAAAGCTGATCCAGCAAAAGTCCATTTTAATGTCTTTCAGAACATAGTAAAACTTACTGTTTCCTAGGCAGTGACTCGATGAGGGTTGCTGGAGGAAAACATTTTGTAAAGAGGTCTTGAGAAAGAAGTTGTGTTTCATAGTGTACAGCTGTGAAAATTCTGATACACGCTCGTGCTTTCTCTGCTTTTAAAATACCTAAATTTAAATTAGGTAATCATTGATACTCATGTGAAAAGGTCATAGCTAATTGTGAGTGATACGTAGCTCCCTCACAACTCAGAACAAGAAAATACAGCCAGTAACAGACATGCTTCAGGAACCTATGTTTCTAAGACAGTTTAATAATCTTAAGCAGGTTTTGTTTTTTACTGTCTTCCTCATTCATATGTTGCTCCTTAAGCTGTTTATTTTCCTCAGTGGTTTATCAATTTATTTGTTGCACTGATAAAGTAGAGGTTTATCAAGGGTTTGGTTTTTGTTTTGTTTTTTTTTATGCCAGACTTCTAGTGTCTAAAGACAGACGCTTTGTGTTTTAATATAAACAATATTTTGCTACAGTTTAGACTCTTCCAGGTTGAGGGACAAGGGACATTTGTTTTCTATTTCAGTAACTGACTGTAAGTACCTTCATATTTTTGGGCTGTTGGTGCATCACAAATGGTTAAGACCAGAAACTTTCATTGCCTTGACAGTTAACTATAGGACATACTTTCAACCCCTTTTTCTCTTCTTTATTTCTTTTCTTTGGCTTCACAATTCTTTGCTTCCTGAGATCTTCAAGTTCAAGCCTTCGTTGTCACTTCAGTGCATGTTCCTTCTCCTTTACGCTGCTGAAGACTGCTTTGTAAAAATCTTTAAAACAGAATATTGTAGCATTTCTTAAAAAAAGTTTTCATATTTCTTGGTTTGATACAAGTGGCTCTTCTGCCATGTTAAAAGTTGCATAGTGAACGACTTAACATTTCTATTAGTCTTTAAAATCTGAAGCTCAATCGCCATTTTAAAATGTTTCTTCTGAAATTGATCATCCAAGCAGTTGCTTTAAAGCAGTGCTCATAGCTCTTTTTCTTGGGCCTCTTCTAATCATTGCAGGCCTCAGGAGAAGCTTATGCCCTTGACCTTCAAAAGAGGTGAAAAGATCAAAAACAATTTTCTTGAATTCCCTGCATCTCAGTATTCGTGCTAGTGCCTTTTTGAGGGTAGTCAGGAGTGTTGAATTCCTTTTGTGTTCACTTGTTTCCAAGTATCTATCTGTCTTCATAAATTTTGGTTTTGCATATAGCCAGATGTAGCATCACCACAAATGCTATGAGCAAAGAACTGGG
Organism: Haliaeetus albicilla; assembly: GCF_947461875.1. Lineage (NCBI taxonomy): Eukaryota > Metazoa > Chordata > Aves > Accipitriformes > Accipitridae > Haliaeetus > Haliaeetus albicilla. Next base: position 3,542,946 of record NC_091505.1, on the reverse strand, counting down.
GTGAGTTGCCCATCTTGCGGCTCTGCTGCCTGCTCTTTTCCCAAGAATTCCTTTAGCAGAAGTCATTTGACAGACGAACCTTTCCCTCTGATTCTGGGAAGGAGAAAGGGAAATTCTTGAGAACTCTTTAAGAAGAAAGGAGGATAACCTTATCTGTGCTTGAAAAGGCCCTCAGAAAAGCAGAGCCACTTTGGTCTCCCTGTTGTTGGCCTTCGTTGATGCTATGTTTCCTCATGTCTGGAGGAGGGAGATACTCCTGTATCTTTATCAGGACAACTGGCTAGTGAAATGAATTACTGTGAACCTTTTTGATCTCTGGCTCGAGCTGAATCATTAGAAATCAACTTGCAGCTTCTGCAGACATCGGAATTTATTAGAACTGATTTCAACTCGGGATCAGTCAGGGCCTTGCTGTGCCAAGTCATTTGACAGGAGATCTGCCTAGTGCTCTGGTGAGTTAGTGACTGGGAAGTCTAGATCATGTTAGCAGCCAGCATTTGTGCAACACTTCATTCTAAATTCTTTCTTCACATGCTCCAAATATGGATGCACTTTACTCATTCCGTGGAGTGCAGTCTCTGTAGCATGGTGATGATGGTTCTCAAAGAGGTTATTTTCTTCCTACAGTGAGGATGGGATCCTCAAAGCGTCTGTGAGGAAATGCCATTTCACCATCCTCTCCCATCTTGGTCAGTTGTGGTAGAAGCTTCCCCATTGGATTGGGAAGCCCTATCACTTGACCTGAAGGCTCGAGATCTGTTCATTCGTAGAGAGGTCAGTATATCAACACAGTGAAATTCCAAGCTGTATGAAAGATGTCTCAACGTTTTTGTGCCGTAGCTAGATGCATAGTCTGCAAGTGACACCAGTCAGCTTTTATGACCTTGTTAGTCGCTTAGCAAAGAGAATGCTGTAAGATCCTGTTGACAAGCAGTTAGTCTTTGACACCTGTGTGTTTGGAATGAGGTCTCTCAGTAGTTTTTACTCTCTGTGGTGCTCACATCTGCTTTGCCATAGTCAACACACCTGGACGCTGCTAGATAGCAGACTTGGCTTGGTGTCGTGGTTTAACCCCAGCCAGCAACTAAGCACCACGCAGCCGCTCACTCACTCCTTGAAGTCTTCCGTTATTATTTTTAGGGACTTGAAATACGCTCCAAGAGAAAATCTGCAGAGACATTCTAGCAGGAGGTATCTGTTACTCTTTGCTAGCATTAGCTGTGCCTTACTGGGTCAGATGGCTTGTGTCTTCCCTCTAAACCATTGCTACCCAGGGTTCTTCAAAAAGTGAAGTTACATGAGAAATACCTAATCCTGCCCTCCTCTGACCTAATTCAGACAAATTTTATTTAGGACTTTCTGATCCTGAAAATCTTCTTTCCTGACCTGCGAATTGCAGGATATAGTCATGGAGAGCTTAGGCTGGTATAACATCTTCAGATTCTTTAGATCCCCTAGATTCCTCTGCAAACAACAGGCTCGAGGGACTCAAGGGAAGCTTGGTTTTTGTGGTTTTCTGATTTTGGGGGTTTTCATGGGGTTACAGGGTTTTTTTGAGTAACACAGAGCTGTGGATGATCAGAGGGACTGTGGTCATTCACTGTATGTACTGTTCACGTAAAACAAGCTGCAATCTTGGTTGTTTGCAGTGCACAGTATGTGGACAGTACATTTTTAAGAACTTCAGCTGCAGCATATATAGCTTTGCTTTGCTTATGGAAGTTGGGGTGACAGGCACAATATTTTGACAATCTACAGTCCTATAGAAGAGGACTTCCATACATGCTTTGAAAATCACCTTTGAAGAGTACGTTTTTACATGCTTAATTCTAGCTTAGGTGTTACGGTACTTCAGGAGTTAATTGTACCTTTTACTGAAGATTTGCAGTGTTTTGCAGAACTGTTGTGGTTTAATGTAGCAATGCAGTCTAGGTGACTTTGTATACTTACACTTTATACGCTATATACTTTGGTGAAATACTTTGCAGCAGAAGGTATTTTTGTATGTGATCCAAATGTGTTTGTGACATTCGTTTTGGCTGTAACTTCCTGATAATCCAAGAAAGCCACAGTTACAAATATGTATCAAGTGTTTTTACCGCCAGTGTTTGTAGCTTAGGTAGTTGGTTTTTTCCGTATGTGGTCATTTGCCAGTCCTTCTATTGTAATCTGTAATGCCATTTGTTGTTTAGCTCTTAAAAGAGCTAAATCAGCGATAAGTTTTAGCAGACTTTGCAAACTGCAGAGAAGAATGTCATTAAAGTATCAGGGAAATAAGGCAATTAGGGACTCGCTGGCTGTCCAGGACATAGGACTTTTGTGATTAGTCTTCATGGGTAGTTTGCATGAACGTGAGATGCTTTTGTCTTGTTCACAAAACCACTAGTAATTCCTTTTGTATTGCAGTATCTGAAAGCAGTGTGTTGCCCAGTGTTGCAAGCATAGTTATGCACTTTGAAATGACTTTAAACAGTGTATTAAATCGGAGTTGCCAGATACCAGGGTTTGATCTGGAAAGAACTTTCCGGATGTTGTACAGTTATATGGATTAGAGGGCAGTCTTCGCTGTTAAAAGTCTGGTGTGAGAGCTGGAGCTGCCATGGGATCACTAATTCTTCTGCTCCTGGGTTTTTACAGGTCACCTCTAGTCCTGTGTTTATTTGCTCCTGCTCAAAAGCAGGCAGCCCAGCAGAGAAACACTGGGTGACACCAAAACAAATTTAAGGTTTTTTTTTTCCCAGGCCTCAAGGAGGTGTTACCATCTGCAACATATAGCCAGTCTGGCTACAGGGTGAATACTTGGAAAGCATTTCAATAACCTGCTTTAGAGCTCTTTTGAGAGAATTTGCCAATAAGTTGAAAAAATGTGGAAAACCTTGATTTAAGACTGAAGTTCACTTTCAAGAAACTTGATACCTTTATGAAGTCCAAAGAGGTGAACTTGCTTAAAGTTTGGGGCGAGTACTGGGAGAAAGCTTAAAAATGACCCAACAGAAATTTTTAGTTTATGAAAATGATTGGTGAAACGTAAAGGGAGAGTTCCTTATATATGCAATTGTTCAGCTCTCTGGCGCAATTCAAAACTGCCTGTATCTCAGAATGTGAACGATGTATGCAGCCATGTAACACAGAGTAGTAAGTGTATGACTTCAAAATATATGTGTATTAATTTTTAAGCAGGAGTTGTTTAACAAACAGAAAAAGAATGTTTGAGCAACTGTTGTTGGTAAGTTCTAGATGAGAACATATATTTGTATGTTTCTTTCCTAGTGTTTAATGCTCAGTGTTTTATTTGGCATTTTGTCTGTTTTTCCCTCTTGCAGGTAGTAAGTTTTCTTCACACAGTCTTGCTGTGTGACAAGCTGGATTTTCGGACAGCTCTGGTAGTGTGTCCACTGAACACTGCCTTGAACTGGCTGAATGAGTTTGAAAAATGGCAAGAAGGTTTAGAAGATGACGAGAAACTAGAGGTATAAGGCTTAAAAAGAGTTCTTAAAACTGAAATAACGGTTTGCATAGCTGGGAAGCTCCACCACTCAAAATATAGGCTAAGGAGTGCACTTTAAGTATGTGAAAAATCTACTCGCATTAATAAGTTTGAGGTATTTAAAAGTTACGCTAATGCTTCAGTATTTTAAGAGAAATTCAAGCATATTTTTCCCCCTTTGAAAGGTCTGTGAACTAGCAACTGTGAAACGTCCTCAAGAGAGAAGCTATATGCTCCAGCGTTGGCAAGATGAAGGAGGTGTGATGATAATAGGCTATGAGATGTATCGTAATCTTGCACAAGGCAGGAATGTGAAGAGTAGAAAACTTAAAGAAATATTTAATAAAGCTTTAGTTGATCCAGGTAAGTGAAAATTAATACAAGTATGCATTATATATATTGTACTTCCAGGTTTACGTATATAAGCTAAGTAGTCTTGCAAACAGAAATCTGTTTTCAAAAAAATAATTTTAAATAATAACGTTAGTAAGACTTACCAGATTTTCTTGGTTGGGTTTTGCTGAGTTACAGAAATGGTTGTTCAGAAACTACCCCATCTGCTTTTGTAAATGGACTTTTCTACAGCAGTCTTTTCTATTAGATCAAATACAGAAATGACTGCCAGAATATATGCTGGAAACTTTTCCTAATAGGTACCTTGTTTGCTAGCATTACTTTCTTTGCAAGGTAATTTGAAGTGACTCTGTTGAGAACCTAAGGTTATTTTAATCTGCTGATTTGTTACAACCACGGGCTGCTTTATCCTTGATAGAAATCTACTGTTACGGGAGCAACTACAGAGGAAAAATAGTTGAGAATGTACCATAGAAGTGTGAACAAACAAATGTTAATTAAGTGCTAATTAAATGATTGCAGATAAAGCACATGATTCATTTTTTCAGTCTAAGAAACGAATGTCTGATTTAAGCTCAGCTGAACTGAGCAAACTTATGTAAGCACTTGAAAATATTCCAAGTTGGTATAACCAATTTATCAGGTGGTCACCAAAAAGAACTAAACATTTTAGGATTAGCAAGTTTCACCAAAATAGCAAAATTTTCCTACAAGTTCTGAACTGGTAACTGATACCTGAAAACAACTTATGGTTATGCAGGTTGCAGTATACCTTAAAACCCGTTTTTAAAAGGCACCTTTGCCGTAACTTTGATATTTCTCTTTAAATTGAGAATGCTGATATGGTAGGTAGTGTAAATGGTTTCTTTGATTCTGGAGGTAGGTTTTCTTGGGTTTTAATTAATCTGGCCGGACTTTAGGTTCCTTGACAGTGTGGCTGATTTTCTTTTCTTTTTTTTTTTCTTTCCTTTTTGATGAAATACAGCATTGGTCTGGTTTATAATTGTATTTGGTGAGCTTGATTTTATGAAGTTTCAAATAATAGTAGGGCTGTGAATTTTGTTATAAGAAAGGGATTCTTCTAATGCGAAAAATAACTTTGTGATTATCGGTATTGGCCAATTGGAATTGGCATCTCCAGCTCTGCAGACAGCCTGTTTGGGCAGCTAAAACATTAATTAATTTTCTGCCAGTTCAACTCACTAAATCACATAATTGCTGTGGAGTCAGGGAAGCTTCAGTACAGTAGCTGATGAACTCTTTTTGTGACCATGTTGAATCCCTGTGCATTATTTAAGCAATGAAGGAAATGCACTTCTTGCCGGTGGGTTTTCTGACTCCTATTAATGCTGCAGTTACTAAAACCAAAACAAAATAAAAAAAGAGGGGGGTGGGGAGGGAACCCTGTGCTGTCAGTCTACTCTGTATCCGATTCGCTCAGGATATTGCATTTGTTGAGAATGTTGCCAGGAAGGTCAAAGCTAGAGAAGAAAAGGTGTGAACTGCCGTCTTGAAGTAGTGACAGGACAGTAGCCTGGCAGAACAGTAGTTTTGTGTTCAGTGGATCTTGTTCTGGTGCAGTGCTGAAATGAAATGTTATACACTCTTACAGTGATTGATGTTTGTGGGTTTTTTTCCTTATGGAAGGTGTAAAGGAGGCTAAACATAGGGGTTGTTACCATGTGTCTTTATAGTAATATTGTCCCTTCCTTCATGGATTTGTATTCGCGTAACTTCAAAAATAATGGACTGTGGAGTGAGGTGGCATGTTGGGCATGGAATTTTGTGGAGGAGACAGTGTCTTGTGTAACCTTCCCTGTCCCATCTCTTGTGAATCTCTTGTTTTTTACATCCTGCTTACAGGTGTGGTTCTCTTCTACTTCTAAACCTCTTCAGACAGCTTAGGACAACCTGACAGAGCAGTGTTTGTGATTAGGTTATTGATTTCTGTAGATTTAATCAAGTTCAGAAACTGCAACACATTGAGCCTTGTAGGTTTTGAATAATTTCATATGAACATGGAACTTCCTGTTTTACTCTCTTCTTGGATGAGTTGGGACTGTTAGGAAAACTAACCTTGAAATAACTTTATAATTATTTTTACATTGCTTCAAATCTTTCTCTATTTTAACTAATTGCAAAAAGACAGAAATGTTCATATGTTGTTATCCATTAGTTTTTGCAGACATTTGAATTGGCTAAATTGATGAGAAGTGTCTTGCAACAATCATTATTTGTTGCTATCTTTGTGAATTACAGCATTGGTAATATAGCAGGCTGCCAGTAAAAGAGTTATGAAGCTATGTGCTGGCTTACTGCTGTGACTGTAAATAGGAAAGCCTTTGCCTCTGGGAGCATTTTTAATTTAAAAAGTTGCAAATTTGGTATTTGAGCGATAATTTAATGATATGTGTCTGGTTAAAATGAATACTGCTAGGGTAGACATATTCTATAGTAGAAGCCTGTATTGCACTGTATACTACAGAAGAGCGGACCGGAGAGGGAAGGTTTAGCCAAAGTTTATGGGTGGAGAAGTGATTTCATTAATTAACTAGCTCTGCTATGTGAAATAATAGCAGGATTATATATGCATGCAGAGCAACAAATGGTTTCCCATAATGCTTTGTGCAACTGATGAAATGCTGTTGGGTTTATTGATAGCTGTTGTGCTTTGCTTGCAGCATTTCAATAACTTTGTCTTTTTTTACTTGTTGCTACTAATAAAAATTCCATTACTGTTTAACTTGGAAACTGCTCTTTAATTGGCAGTTGTGTAAAGCAGACTTATGTTCTTGTAGACTTCAGAGGAAGAGGAGAACTGTGTGTATATCTATATATCTATCACTGAGTATGTTTTACGTCTATCAATATATTAATGTGCAAGTACAGTAAGAAGGATAAGATGAAGACTATGATCTTTGAGGAAAGATGGAAGGAGCAAGGCTTTTTAGCCTAGAAAAAAGACTGACAAGACTAAACTGACAAGAGCTGTTTACTGAAAGGACCATTACCAGTTGTTTTTTACATCAGTTGGAAAAATGAAAAGGCAGAATTTATTCTGATTTGCAGCAGAGATAATTTAAATAAGGTATTATCGCACAGTGTTTTAGCAAGAAGGAGAGGTCATGGAGTTTCCTACTTCTGTCAGGGAGGATACGTACCTTTCTCATAACTCTTTTCTCTGATAAAGAAAATGGACTATCTGACCCCTTGAGGTCCCTTTAAGTTTTACATTCCTTTATAATATTTTGAGAAATGTTCTGTCCATAATGAATTGCATTCCTGCTTTTTAAGAACAAGGAAAAAAACCACAAATATATGAAAATCCCTGCCACTGAATTGTAGCCAGGATGTTAGTTCAATATACCAATGGTACATGCCTGCCAAACAAACCATGAATAATTTTACTAAGACAGTTTTTTCATATTTTTACTATCATTCACTTACTCTACACAACAGTTTTTGAGGTGGGTTTTTTTGGTTTTGTTTTTTAACTAACCACTTCATGTTAATCAATCAGTCTTTACTGAAACTGATTTCTGGGGTATTTGCACAATTTTGATTGCTGTCTGTCATTAAGACTTAATTATCCTTCTTCTCTAATCTACTTTGATTCTGATTGTGAACATAATGTAGTAGACCAAATCTATTTCTGAGAATGATACTTTAATGTGCAAGCTGTCACATCTGGTGGGGAGATATTGCAAATCCTTGCAAATGCTTCAGTTCTAGAAGACAGCTCCAAACCATCTCCGTAGTACTGTACACTGCATGAACAGCTGCTTGCAAGATCCTTACTCTTCAGGAAGTACTAGAATGAGGACTAGAGAAAGGATCTGTCACTATTAAGAGGTGTTTGGCTAAAATTAGAGTAAGGCTTTGTGTGTAGCCACTCAGTATTTTGCATGCTGTCAAAACTGGGGAAAGTACAAAAGTTGTGAAATAATATGGGGAAATGTTTCTGTGGCAGGTGTTAAAATTCAGAAATAAGTAGGCTTAGACAAGTCTTAAGTGTGTTGGGAATTCATATGTGGATTTTCATAATTGTCTTCTAGACTTAGTTAAAAAGACTTTTTTTTTCTGCTTGGAAAAAGTATCTTGATTCCTTTTCTGTTAGCATTTAAGATTCAAATCACTTTTTGACACTTAAAATGGCATGATTAAGATGACTGGCACTGGCATTAAATCATGCAAGTGGTCAAAGGTGCGACTGATTCTCTGTTATTGATCACTGTTGTAGAGTTAATTTTCTTCTTTACAAGGCAGTTTAAAGTTAGTCTGAGGAAAACTGTTCTTGGTAAATGTTATAAAAGATTAGATTGTCCATGCTGATAAATACTTCTATGGCACCTAAAATATCAGCCTTTTTAGAGCTGAATAGATGAAGCCAGCTGATGGCTTTGTATAGCATTTTTCAAAGGTGCATAAACTTGACTTCAGCCGACTTCATGGCTGATAGTACTGGAATTGATGTAATGCTTAGATCTGGTAAAACATTCTAAGTTACTGGTTGGATTCTAGAATATCTGTTACTTCTCCTTTCAAGGAAGGAGCTTCCAGAAATTGCCCCAAATCTGAAAACCGTTAGGGTGTGTAAGTCTGTTTTACCAAGTTTGGTATTATTTATCTTAAACCCCAAATTTTAACACTTAATAATTTTATTGGAGTTCCTTTACATACCGTGGAAATGTATTGTGGTGTGGTTTTGACATTCCCTGTGCAACTTGCCTAAGATAGCAGTCTAGAATCCTTGGGTTTGTCTTCTGGAAGAAGGCAGAGGACATTTCTGTGGTGACTTGCAGCTACAAGGTGGCAATTCACTTGTCTGTAATTCAAATCAGATTTGCTTGTGCCTTATCTTAGATATCTAAGACTTTTTATGGCACTGTTTACCCCTATTGATACTGACCTGTTGCCTTAATGAAAAATTACTGGTTACCTGATTTTTGGTTTTCTTTAGAATTGTCCGAGCACCAGTAGATGGCAACCTAAGCTGGATTTAAGGAACAGTTTTATGAAGTTTTGACAGGGTGAATGTAGATGTACACACACTAGCTGCACAGATAGATAATTTTTACAGGAATATACTGCAAAGCTGTATTTAATCCTTCCATGAAGACTTCACAAGCAACAGCCTGTAGTTTACCAGAATGGCTACTGTAAATGCTTGTGCAAAGTCTGAGTGAGAACCTTAATGGTGCCAAAAAACCCCACCACAAAACACACACAAAAAAGTTAAAAAAAAAAACAAAACAAAAAACCTTAATAACATTAGTAGAACAAATTTTGGATTCTTTAGGCGGCCAGTTTCTTTGTGGTTATAAAAGATGGAAGAGTTCTAATATTATTTCTTTCTAGGCCCCGACTTTGTGGTTTGTGATGAAGGGCACATACTAAAAAACGAAGCATCTGCTGTTTCTAAGGCAATGAATTCTATTCGGTCTAGAAGAAGAATAATTCTCACAGGAACACCACTGCAAAATAATCTTATAGAATGTGAGTAGTTCTCTGGTTTAAGAAGTGTTTATTTCCTTGAATATACTTTTGCCTTTCAGCAATGTATAGATAGATTTAGTTTGATTAGAAGAAAAGAATTGGATACGGTGAAGCTGTTTGCTAGGTTTCTATATCTAAAAAAACCCCCTAACAATCTGGTTTTGCATTTTGCATTTAACTCATTGTCTCAAGAAGTGGCTCCATGATGGTTTAAGCCAAATTAAAATGAAATGTGTTGGGAATCTGGCATGTCCTCCATCCTTTCCCTTGCCTTACATACATCTGATTCCTCAAGGAGTCTGCATGAGGAGTGTCAGAAAGCTATTCACTTCTGCATTGTTAATTTTCTGACAGTTTAGTTCCTTGATCTGGCTAACCAGAGGATCAGATGAGTCTCAGCATGTCAAAAGAGGAAGGGAGAGAATGTTTAGAGGAGAAATGGGTGGACCAGGTCTTGTAGCCACATCAATTTAAATTGTTTTAAACCATTGTAGAGCAGTGTTCTTAGTGAACTTACTAAACAGTGATTTATGTTACTGTCTTGGGAATTGCATTCTAAACTAGCTTGTAACATTTTCTTCTGTTTGTTAATATGCTCTAATGTTTTTTCGTATTGATTAATATGCTTTTGAATCTATTTAAAAATCTTTACAAATACGATGTTGTTATATGATGGCTTTGGTGTACAGCAGCTTTCAAACTTTGTGTAACAAACACAATGAGGTATCTTTAAATCTGACATTAAATTTAGAAGTTACCTCTGTGCCTAGAGTATGTGTCAATTTAAGATGCCCTTTCTGGAAAATGTTGGGGTGGTTTGTTCTTAGTTTTAGATACAACACATTTATTTTCTGTTAGAATTAATCCCGGTGCTTTACTTCCCATTTTCAACAACTCAAGTCTGATCTTTTTGTCCTAGATCACTGCATGGTTAACTTTATTAAGGAGAATTTGCTCGGATCAATTAAGGAATTCCGAAATCGATTTATAAATCCAATTCAGAATGGTCAGTGTGCAGACTCTACTCTGGTAGATGTCAGAGTAATGAAGAAGCGTGCACATATTCTCTATGAGATGTTAGCTGGATGTGTTCAGGTAAGAACAGTTTTACTGTAACTCATTACTTGAATTAGCTGCAGGGAGGGGGAGGAGTTAGTTCATCTCATTCTGATAAAAGCATTCAAAGGCCTGTAAAGCTGCTATTTGAGAGTTCCGTTGAATCCAGCTATTACTTTTGACTTAAATATTTTCACTATTTACTATATCTCTGCATTATTTATTGTGACTAGAAAAACTTAGAAAAAATTCATAGCTTTTATCCAAATGTCAGTGTATCCTAAGCAGGACCTACGCATATATTAGAGAATACAGCTGTTTTCCTGCTAGGAGACTAGAGAATTACATGGTAGAGTAGGACATAAGCTGCTTTGAAATATTCTCTTTTAATTCAATATACACATTTAAAGAATACACATTTTAAAACTCAACTGCCTTAAAAACTGCATGAAAAGTTGGTGATCCATAGTTTGTCATTTGGTTCTGAATTCCTACTTTTTCTGATTTGTGAGAATCAGAACAGTGGGGAAGAGGAGAGAAGGAAGATTAATCAGGTCCAAAAGGGTGAAGAACTTTATCTTAAAGACCTTAAATGAAAAAAAACAAAACAAAACTGCCTAGATTTCCAGAATGAGGGATGGATTCCTTGCTGTTTAGTTAACCTGCTATGGTATTGCACCTCGTGTGCTATCAGCATGATGTTACTGCTCTTCTGCTTTATAAACCCAGGCCCTGGCAGCCTGATCAAAGGTGTGACACTGTAAGCACTAAGTGCCTCTTCCTGCCTGTAAGTTGTTGGTAATTGATTAAATAGTCCAAGTGGGCATGAGCTGGGTGAAAGGGTTATAGTGGGATAGTCCCACAAGCAGATACTTCTTTCTCCTTGAAAGGAAGAAAAAAAGGTTTATGGCAGTGTGTAAGGCTGGTAAAGGACCACCTATCATAAAATTACGATCGTGGAAATACGAATAGTAGTGAGAGGATAGCATATGTAACTCTACATATCTCTACAGCAGTACAGGAACACAAACTGAAAGAGAGAATGAGAAGAGGAACATAAATAGCAAGTAAATCTTACGTGCCTTCAGATGCTGGGCATCCCATGTTTGTGCAGCATCAGACGGAGCCCAGATGGATTTTATTCTCAGCACGCTGCCCAGAGCAGATCCTGTCCGTAGAGAGCAGCTCTCCCTTTTGTTCATTCAAGCTACTATATAATTTCCTTAGAAGAAAGCAACTCTGTTCCTAAAGGATGTTCTCATGAGAGCTTCTTGCTGCACTTCTAGATAACAGCAAGGCCATGCAGGTGGTGTAATCACCAGTACCAAGTGGGAGCTGTCTGCAGGCTCCTCTGTTGCAGTGAGCTGGCTGAGGTTATCTTGCAGGCGAGGAGTTTGTGCAGCACAGCACAGGCAGGTTAGCTCTGATGAAGGTCACTTCACTCCTAAATGTGCAGCGGTCTCTCGCTCAGGATCAATACACCGTCCACCATTTGGATGAAGGGGTAGGTGGAGAGAAGTAGACTAGCATATGAGTCAAAAGAAGGAAAAAAAAAAGTAGATTTTGCATTGCCCCAAGGAAGTGTTCAGAAACTATGTACTCTAAAACAGCAAACGGTTAATCCGAGTTTGAGTGAGTTCATCTGTGATACAAACATTGATACTAGCTGCTTGACTTACCCACGCTTTCACAAAAAAAGGTTTTAGTAGTTTAAAAAAACCCACAGAAGTAGTTACCAGAACAGCTACTGAAGTTGCAGTCAACTTTGCAAGGACTTAGAACAGGGACATGGGGTTAACGGGTCATATACTTTTGACTAGACAACCGCATTTACTAGGTAAGATGGGCTTCTGCAGACAGTGCCTGTAATTGGATTGTACTTAGTTGGCTCTTTTTTTCCCTTTGTGGTTGGAAAGCATCTGAATCATTGTAATTTATGCATGGTGCTTTGTCGTTTAAGATGCCAGAAGTTCTTAAGCTCTCAGTCGTCTTTTTCATGTTTATGTGACTGAAGTATTGTTTGTAAAATTACAGAGGAAAGATTACACAGCATTAACAAAGTTCCTCCCACCAAAATATGAGTATGTTCTAGAAGTTCGAATGACACCTATTCAGTGCAAACTCTACCAATACTACTTGGATCATTTGACAGGTATGTGCCTACAATTCTCTCAGGTAGTAAGATTGATGGTCATTTAATAAGGCACTTTTTGCCATAGTTGGTAGGTTGGGGGGTTTTATATGTATTACTGGCTCTGCAGATGTATTTTTCTGCTTCCTGTAAGATTCACCTTAGCTCTGAAACTTGAATTATAGCAAAATATTTTTTTGAGGAATAAAGCTTACATCTTTTTAACAGTGATCCACCTTCAGGTTTTGGTTCATCTCTCTTTTCTTCCTTTTTCTAAACATAAAATGTAGTTGAGTTAATGTCTTACTCTTCCAAGAAACAAGATATTGACTGAAAGACTGGATGAAGAGAAAGCAAAATTGAGATGTACTGGTGTAAGCACATTGCCAAGCCTTGCAGTTGCCTTTTGTCGTTATGCTAGCTGAAGCTGTTATTTGTCAAATATTGGCTCTTTTGTGGAACTATCTCTTTCTTTGTTCTCAAAACCCACAAGTCTGGTTTTCACAATGACCATGCTTTTCATCAGCTTTCAGTGGGGTCTTGACTGGTCTGTCTTGGGGACTTGCATCTTCCCAATAAAACATAATTTTTTTTAATAGAAAAGGTGTAGAAGGAAGAAAAAACCCACAACCCCAAAATGCGTTACTGTGTGCTGCTGCGCTGTTCACTTCTATTAGAGATAAGCCACTGCAGCTTGTAATTTTAGTCTGTCGAGGTATTGGAATATCAACACTTCTAAACGATATACATGTATGTATCACATAGACTATTAGAATGGTAATTTCAAGAAACTCTTAGTGAGGTTTTCTGTATTGCCGTGCTTCATGCAGCCAGATTCCTCAGCAGCAGTTTTTGGGTTCTGGAAAAATACTGGTTTTTTTTAAAACACCGTTTGTAGTGATTAACTTAATGATCAGGAGTTGAATTCCATAGTCAAGAATGTTTAAGGCACTGCTGATAGGATTTTGTCTAAAGCTTGAAGCATGTATTCACTTTTAGCAGTGATTACAAAATGTACTATATCATCTGTTGTGCGAGTTCATTGGTTTTTTTTTGCACTTGCTAAGCCACCTGTCTGAAAATGCCTATTTGTTGCTGATGGATTTTTTGTTTTTAAACTATATTTTTCTATTCTGGTTACTCTCCCAAGTTTAATTACAAGAGAGATTAATTGTATCTCAAATTAAGCTGTTTTATAGCAGTATGAAATTCACTGTGTTATCTTAATGACTTTAGATTCTGGATAGTGCAGTTTGTGATCTCCTAGATAAACTGCCAGCTAGACTTCATTTCCACGGTTCTGTTGTCTGTTGCCTCTATTTGGTTAAGTTATAGAAGGAAAGAGTTTTGAAGGACCAGTGAAAGTAATTTTGCTTCTACGGATACCTCCAGTAATAACTGGATCCCTAAATGCCAACTCCCCACTTTGCCCTTTTACCCTAAAGGAGTAAAAACGTTTGTGTTTTATTTAAAAAAAACCCCACAAACCAAAACAAATACCCCCCCCCCTTACATTAATAGAACTTCAAAACAGTATATAAATAAGCCCAAACCTTTATGTGTAGTGCTGATTCCTGATTAGTTCTGTACTGCAGTCTGTTCTGTGTTGGCTGTTCTTTATATAAATGTTCTGAAAAGCAGGTTATTTGTGTTCTCTTTATTTCTGCATCATGCTAAATGCCTTCCAAAGGCTAGTAGCTTAAAAATGATAAGCATTAGCTATTTACTTTAGCATCTGAATGATTTAGGCTACATCTTTGAAGCTCTTCATAGGAACTTTTTAATCACAACAGTTACGGTAGTTTGGTAGGTTATCTTTAGCCTATTTCCAATACAGAGCGAGGCTGTTTTTGTAATTTCAGACTCTCCCAACACTGGCTTTGTTGGTCTGCCATGCTTTTGGATAGCAATGTAAATCTTTTGCAGATCCTTGATTAGCATAAGAGCTAGTGCTGTATCTTTACAACTGTTTTGCTCTTACTCTTTATGGAACTCATTACCTACAATGGCTTTCAATACTTCCTTTTTTAATAAAGCAGGTAGCAGATAAGAGGAAGTAGACCATAGTCTAGTGTCTGCTAGGGGAAAGGTTTTCCTCTGGGAAAAAGCCTATTACAGTGAGCTTCAAATTTGCTACATTGTTGGAGCCATTAATTTATTAACAGGTTATATGTGTAACTAACTGTAAGAAAATGCACTGCCTATGAGGTAGTTTAATTAATCTGCCTAGACTTTAAGAGCTCAACAAAATTATTTGAGTTTAGCTAAGTCTGCATTTGTCAAAAGGGGTTGTACTGTTTCATGACTTACCAGCCCTTTGTGGGGTGCTTGAATTCCCTAAACTGGTAGAAAGCATTATCTGCTTTCTCTGTCTTCGTTTTGGGTTAGTGTCCTGCCAGTTTGGTCAGCTCAGTCAGTGCCAGAGACAATTTGAGAAAGAAGAGGGAAAACAAGAGAAAGGAAAGACAAATGGCCTCTTCTAGAGGAGAAAAAGCTGTCTAAGCTAACCATGGCTCAAGTCTTCAGAGCAAATCTCTGCTGGTTGCTGATATGCCCCCATTAATTCTTTGCACTACTTTTGTATTTCAAAAGAAGGCAACGTGCTTTCTGATTTTCATTAAATAAAGAAGGGCGTCTTGCTACTGAAGATAAATTATGGAAGGGGAATTGCTGCTTCTTGTCTGCAAATTTTTAAAATTATGTTTTTCTGTGCACTGTAACAGGCACAAACTAAAATAGCCATTTCAAATGCAATTTTACCAAGTTTTTCCTTCATTTAGTGAAAGTGATACATGTTTTCTTTCACTTCTGTAATACAGAAAATTAAAAAGTCTACAGGACTTGTTAAGCTGAAACTTGTTAACAGCAAGTTTCTCTGTGATGTTAGCTCAGGTTTAGGGAAGTCAAATCTAAGAATTTCTGTTGTGCTTACAATTCCATTTCCCAAAGTCACAGGAGAGCACAAATGGGAAGATACTCAAAGCTGTTGTATGATTAAAACATAGCAAGAACTTGCCTTGTTAAAATATTTATACTGTGTAGACGATTACTGGGATTGTCTTGTGCATTGAGCAAATGCACTGAACAAGCTTTGTGCCTTTTTTGCCGTAGACATTTGATGATTGTGATGCAATAAATACTATTTTCCTGCAGGTATATATGCCTTAAATTATGCATATAATAAATATGAAAAACAATCTGTGTCAAGAACCTGAAGTTAATGTGCTGCTTAATGAGAAATTGCAACTACAAAAAAAGAAATTTAATTCTCTGAACATTGTAATACTTTGCACTGATTAGTGCTTGGACAATGAAAAAATAGGCTAGGCTAGGCTTTTTTTAGAGTCTTTATTGTAACAAAATACTGCAGCATTACAAGTCATTAAATAAAGGTAGCTCAAAATAGTAAGCCAAATTCATTGAAAACTAAATGCAAATTTTATTTTGTGTTTTCTGCTCTAACAAAACCTAAATAGACATGACTGTCCTTTTAAGACGATTTGGATTCATTCCTATACTGGGGAGAAATGTGCTTTTTATGTAAAAATGTAATCATGTTTCTCATTATCAAGAAAAAGGGGAAAATCTAATTTTGACAACTTTAACTAGGAAAAAAATGCCTGTGACTCAGTAATTTGACCTCTTTTACAAGAGACGTTACAATATGATGTGCATCTGGAAAGAACACTCAGTACTGCACTAACGGATTGTTCAAAGGGGGAACAGTATGTGGCAAACTTACTTCAAGGTTTCATTCTAAATCCTGAACTTTATTGTCAGGTGTAGGTAGTGGCAATGAAGGTGGAAGAGGCAAAGCTGGAGCTAAACTATTCCAGGATTTCCAGATGTTGAGCAGAATCTGGACTCACCCTTGGTGTTTGCAGCTGGACTATATTAGCAAAGAAAATAAGGTAAATTAGATATATCAAAATACTCTCTACTGAGAAGTTTCCAAATAAGCTTTGCCAAATGCTAGGTAAAGTTTCATCAAATTAATGGAAATCTTTGTTGCTGTGGGGTAATTTTGCTGCTGTTTTTGTCATGTTTTTGTTTCTGGGTATGTTGTCATCCTTAAAACATTTTGTAAGGCCAACCCTTTGTAGAACTTATCATTGTTTTAATGAAGAATAAGCAGATGGCTAAAGGTTTAATAAAAGCTTCTGGATGAGCATACTTAATAAAATTTCTGTTTTTTCTCTTTTGAGGGCTATTTTGATGAAGACAGTCTGGATGAGTTCATAGCTTCAGATTCCGATGAAACTTCAATGAGCTTAAGTTCTGATGATTATGCAAAGTAATTGAGCTTTTATTTGTTGTCATTTGTTGGATTTATTTCCCTAATAGAACTTAAGTGATTTCAGTGAAAGTGAATGTTTATTTTTTTATTTTACATATCTGTTAGAATATGTTCTCTAGCAATAGAATTTTTCAAAAATAATGCGGTGTACAATGTTACCTTTCTAGGAAAAAAAAATCCAAGGGGAAAAAAGTGAAGAAAGAGTGTAGCTCAAGTGGAAGTGGCAGTGATAATGATGTTGAAGTCATTAAAGTCTGGAATTCAAGATCTCGTGGAGGTGGAGAAGGAAACGCAGAAGAGCTTGTAAACAACCCTCCATCTGTTACAAAATCAGATGAAGGTGAGTATAATATACAAGTAAATATAATACAAGGTAGCTTCATGTTGCAAAAGGCCATTTGAGAGGGCTGTCAGGTATTCTGCTTTGTTGCAAAATGGCAAGTTCTGTAATTCCATGAGCTGCTTCTATGCTTACAGCTCCCGCTACTTCTAATAATATACTCGTCCTGGAGAAACAAGGGGCAATGTAGAACTCGGGGGTCTTGTGGCAGGGAAGCTGCACAGTTAATTTTTTCAATTCATAAGTACAAAATGATAACAAAGTTAACAGAGGAACTATGCTGCTTTTTATCTCTTTTTAAACATATTGGTGAAAGATTAAGAAATGTGCATGTCATTTGTTGTTGCACCTGGAATTTGAAATGGATGTTGAGCAAACAGCTATAATGCAGCAAGAATACGAGACCTTTTTAAAGATTGTTATTCAAATTACTTATATCTGTATGTTTCATTTTTGGCTTTTCCTTTAATAATCTAGCTTTTCTCTTGCATCTAGTATCATAGAGCTAGTTTTCTGATTGTATAATGTATTATGTGTCTAATCACTTTCCCTAAACAATAATTTTGGGGGACAGTTAAGGTGAGAATTTGGGGTTTTTTTTTTTTGGTCCCCATCCCAATGATGAACGTATTGTAAACGTGTAAGGGGAAGAGTGTGAGAGTATGTGTGTAAAACACATACAGATACAGATTAAAGTAGTTACTTGCATTACAGGTAGGATGAGTTTCTGTCTCTGGATCACTTAAATGTTTACCTCTCTCAGGCAGCCTTGTTCAATTTAATGTAGGTACAGAATTTCTAAATAGACATTTGATGCTGCACCAGACGAGGTTTGCGGGCAGACTTTCAATCTCATTGTAGCTGTTGGGGGCCCTTCTGCAAAGTTTAGGGGTGAAGATAGAAATAGATAGGTGGTGTGTGTAGGATTTTCCCACAGCACATCGAGATCTCTTATTTGTTCATTCTTCACTTGTTCATTCTTTGTTCTGGTATTGAAAAATAAATTCTTTAAAAGCTTGTATGAAGGAAGGCTGAAATGTGAGTTCTGTCAAGATCAGTTCTATCTTGCACCTGAAATTTACTGGTGTGTCACAACTAATTTGCGGAAAATACAAATGTTTTGAATTCTTCATGAGATAGAACACTTCTGCTATGTAAGTAAATATTTCAGTAGATCAGAGTTTTTATGTGATAACAGTTAGTGTTAGAAATCTAATTAATCAATTTTTATCACTAATGCAAAGGAGGTTAAATTGAAGATCATAGAAATATCATAGAAGAAATTAAGTAATGTAAATCAAGATAATTCATGGTTCTTGTCTACCTTTCTTGTTCTGATTATAATGCTGAATACATACTTTCTCCTGGTTGAATTCAGAATAAACATAATGGGAGTGTTGTTAAAGGTTGGCACAGTCTGCATCTGACACTTCTGAGTGGGTGATACAGACCCCAACGGACTTGTTTTGCTAGGTGCATAGTTATTTTGGTGTATTTTTACAATGACAAACTGAATTTTGTAATTCATTCTAGTACTTCCGTATTTTTAAGGGGTTAAGTCAAATTAACAAAATGAACTTATAAGATAGTAACATGTTAAAAATAGGATTGTTCCCATGTATGTATTTTACAGGTTTAGTTAGTGTAATGGTGTGTTAGCAGATGAGCAGACAAGAAACTTCCTTAAAGAACTTTGCAAAAAGGCAAAATATGATGGTGGAATTTGGTTTTTTCCCTCTATTGTAAATTAATAAAAAGGTGGGGTGTAGGGGTTTTTTTCCCCCTATATGCTAATGTTGTCTTCTAAATTAGCTTAGGAAAAAAAGATCCTAAATCTGAGCCTAACAGAAGTAAGAGGAGATGGTTTACGGGTTTCATCTTAAACACCTCTACTATTGTACCATTGGAAACTTTCTTCCAGAGAGTTCATCTTGATAGATGAACTAGGTAACCCAAAAGACCACTCTCTTTCTTTTTCCAACAATTTCAGATGTTTGTTTGAGATTGAAATAATTTTCTTGATGGAAAGCTTCTTTTCAATGGCTGTAACATTTATGGATGAGTTTTCAAACATGCATACTTGTTGGAAGCCCAGCTGTTAAATACTGTTGGGGAAAAGATGGAGATAGTAGAACTATTCGTCCAAATATCCTGCAACACAAAAAGGGGATTTTTGACTCTTATTGATGACCTGTGCTATTGATAACTGCTAATCTGGTAGCTGCTGATAGTACAAACACTATTTTTAATTTGCCTGTTTAACTCTTTTCATACCAGTTAAGCCTAATAATGAGGAAACAGTTCTGTAGTTCAGACATTACAGAGCATTTAAACGGAGACCATGCCTCTATCTTTTAAATTTTTTTTTAATTTTTTTTTTTATAGGCAAAGCTACATCCTCTTCCAATCCTGGTAGCCCAGCGCCAGATTGGTACAAAGATTTCGTCACTGATGCAGATGCTGAAGTGTTGGAACATTCTGGGAAAATGGTGCTTCTCTTTGAAATTCTTCGAATGGCAGAGGAGCTTGGAGACAAAGTGTAAGTTCTAAAAATACCTTCAGTGACCTTATGAATGTGTTAGTCTGACAGTCGTCTTCATTCAGTCTTCATAATGCTGTAGCTTCGTTTTCTGAAGCAAATGTGCATGCTACATTCATTTTTATCAGTGAGTTTTCGCATACATCCAGGTACTCCACCAAAGTCTTTCTCTGTGTCTAGAAAGGCTGTTTGTTTCAAAGGTAGTATCAGAGTGAGGAGGGAAGACAAGTAAAGTGCTACAATAATTAAAATAACCTCAGAGGTGAATTTTGTGTTTCCCCATTTCTGTTTTCAGCCTCGTGTTTAGCCAGTCCCTAATATCTCTGGATTTGATAGAAGATTTTCTGGAGCTGGCCAACAGGGAGAAAACTGACAAAGAGAAGCCTCCGATTTATAAAGGTGAGTGTCATCTTGAACAATTGCAAAGCTAATAACTCTTCTACAAGTCTCTATTCAGTCCAAAGGGAATGGATTTGAAGTAATTGTTTTCATTAGAAGTATTGTATGCTCTGTACTATTCCTGATGTTGGCAGGATTATTGGTCTCCTCTGCAGGTGGTCTCTGCTATCCCATTATGAACTCTTGCTTCTGATTTCATTCTGTATCATCTGTGCTTAATATAGCCGAAGCAGATTAAATGTTCACCATCTGAAAGGAGAGAAGGCATTTTGTTAAATTCTGTACAACAGTGATGTTATATGCTGATGCATGGCAAATTCTGATCCTTCCTACTGGGAGAGGGATAATGAAAGAAAATTAGACTACTTTAAAACATTGTGTAGAACATGCAAAATGTGAATTTAGGCTTTACATGTGCTGCAGTAGATTGTTTTATTTTCATAAGCTAAGTATTGAACTAATTATTATCCTAGCGATGCTCAAATGGCGAGGAATTTCTCACTAGCCAGCCATGTCCTCTGCATAGGATGTTTCTTCTGTTTACTCTGTGAGATCCTCCTAGAGCTCCTAATGATGCAGTTCATCTTTATGTGAAGTTTCAGTTCCTGGTACGCATTGATTGAAGAATGCCTTTGAATCTCCTGTTCCTTTCAGATACCTTATTTCTAAGTGTAAACCTGTTGAACAGTTGCATAAGAGAAATGGGGCTTAGCAATACCAACACCGTAGTTAGATGAAGATCTCTGGTATCTCTCTCTCACAGATTTATTGTTTCTGGCTGTTGATTCCTTAGCTTATGAACATTTGTCATCTTCAGATGTTAGGAGCTGTCTGTGTTTTATGGAGTTTGTGCCTTTAGTCTGAGATAATGTTTTAATGGGTGGGGGTTTTTTCATTTGTGGTAGTTCTTTTCGTAAGCAATTCGACTATGTATCATAGCAAGACTCACCATGTAGAGACCTTCCTGACATAACTCAACAATCTGTTTCTTGTAATTGATTGTATTGAGCAGTGCTGTCTCCTAAAAATGCTATTTTCTTTAAAATTGGTGGCACAGTGGGGTTCATTTTGTGTGCATATACCTTGATGGCCAAAGAAAGTGGAAGGTTACTTGTGAATTGGGGGGAGAAGAAAATCTTCTATCAGCTGTAATTATGGGTTTTTCCCCCACCTGTCAAGAAGTAGCCATAACTCACAGGGTAATTAAAAAGATTTTTCTGAATTTCAGTTCCAAAATGATTAGACCTTGACTTTTGAAATCTCCTTTTAAGCATTTACTTACGAATGCTATTTGCATGGGAGACACTTACTTACACTAGTTGTGTAATATGAAACTACACAGATCCATTAGAAAAGTACAATTAGTACTATAATGCCTAAGGATTAGATGTAGTTACTTTTTTAAATTAACTTTGGGTCCAAGTGAAGGCACGTCTCTGCAAATGTGTATATACAACTAGAAATAGTGAAAAATAAGAAGAACTACACCAAAAAAGCTCAGGTCTTTTCAAATACTTCAATTAAAATTTAACCTTGGAACACAATTTGATTATAAATACGTATCTCTGAATTCCAATCTGTATAAAACTGCTTTGAGGAGTTTCATTTAATATCAGTTGATCTTTTTGTAAAAAAATAAAAAAAATCTTAAGAAGAAATGAATAGTGATAGATGCTGGATACTTTTTGCAAAGTAAAATGACATTGACAACATTTCTTCTGTTTTTGAATCATTTTAGACAAGATTGGTTTAGAGTTTGTAGAAGCTATTGCAGGCTTGTGGATGATCATTGTCACCACAAATGGAATTGCTATTATTTTCTGTCATGTTATGTATTTTGTTATGCAAGCTTCACTACATAATTTTCAAGGCATGGCTGTGGCAAGCACCTATATTCTCCAAAAACATTCTCTATCTCAAATAACCTATAGTCTTCTCCCATTGTTTTATAATGTCAGAGAATAGTATATTTTATGTTCCATATTTGTTCTTTTACTATTTAGAGAGTTGCGTATATCCAGTATTATCAGTCTGGTTACTTACACAATCAGCATTTTAATAATTTGACTTTTACATTTATAGGTGAAGGAAAATGGTTCAGAAACATTGATTACTATCGCTTAGATGGTTCAACTACAGCTCAGTCAAGAAAGAAATGGGCTGAAGAATTTAATGATGAAACTAATGTGAGGTGAGATCTCTTCTGATATATACGCTTAATTTTCCCCCTTCTCTTTCTTTTGTTCTCTGTTTCTTTGTTACTTGTATTAGCTTAATGACATCCTAAGGCTAGAAAAATAAATACCACAATGTTGTCAGGTGCAGAACTTGCACAAAAAACACGCAACAGAATAGGTTTCTGGTTTCCGGAGATTACTTCTATTTGTACTGATCAATACTTGTTCAGTGTTTCCTTGCTGTTTCATTGTTGTTTAGATTGTAAGCAATTTGTATCAGACACAGTCTTTTTATTACAATTACTTACAAGGATATAAGGACCTAGGAAGGTCAGAGCCCTGTGGGGTCTGGCCAGGAGATGGCAATCACTTGCCCAGTCAGAAGCATATAGCTCTCTTAGCTGTCTCCAGAATTGTCTCCCAGCCATCCTCTGTTCATACAAGATGGGACTTTCAAGTCTGATTTGGATAGGTAGGTAGATAGGTACAAACTGGTACAAGTTTAATGAAACTAAGGAGCTTCACCTTCCTATATCTGTTTAAAAAATAAAGTATGTAGTTATGTTACAGTCATTTATAATGTACAGAAAAAAAAGTTAACTGGAACAAAGTAAACTAACTCAATGTTAATACTCTTAAATAGTTTATTCTGTCAGGTATTTGTCAAGAGCTCATTTTAAGTTGAACCTGAGTGAGATGGGACTCAATAAAAGCAGATACATCAAAGAGACAGTGTCATTCTAGAGTTACCCTGAAAATTTGCTAGCCAGGCAACAGTTTCCATAGCATGGGATATGCCTGTTTAAAATTATGGTTTAATTTGATATAACTAATTTTATTAGAGTTTGAAAATGCAAAACCAAAAATTTCTTCTTACCCACCAGTTTTTGTTAACAGTTGGTTTACAGAAGGCCCTGAATTTCTGGGAGTGTGTGTTTTGCTAGAAGTGGTGTCTTTGTAAAATCTGCATCTGTTTTATGCTTAATACAGTATTTTAATGAAGTTTTTGAGTTATTTCAGTGTATGAACAACTCCATAGTAACACAGCAACAGGGGAACAACAGTTGTTTTCCAAAATATTAATATTTTGCAACTTTTCTCTGTTCCAGAGGCCGCTTGTTTATTATATCCACTAAAGCAGGTTCCCTCGGAATTAACCTCGTGGCTGCTAATAGAGTAATCAT
This sequence comes from Haliaeetus albicilla, assembly GCF_947461875.1. Lineage (NCBI taxonomy): Eukaryota > Metazoa > Chordata > Aves > Accipitriformes > Accipitridae > Haliaeetus > Haliaeetus albicilla. Next base: position 3,519,486 of record NC_091505.1, on the reverse strand, counting down.
CTTTGATGCTTCTTGGAACCCATCGTATGACATCCAGAGTATTTTCAGGGTTTACCGCTTTGGGCAGAACAAACCTGTGTTTGTATACAGGTTCTTGGCTCAGGTAGGTTTCTGTCTGATATTTTTGTGATATTCTGGTCATGCAATCAAATTCATAAACTGTAACTATTTGGACTGTAACTGTTTGGACTGGTGTTGAAGTCTGTAGTGGTCCATGGTCATCTTCCAGCCCTAATCTGATAGCAGTATTTGGCCACTGAAAAAGTTTTTGAAGGAAAGATTGGTAAAATAAGTAACAACTGAAATTATTTCCTGTTAAGCCCATCTCGTCTGACGCTGTAACACAAATTATCTATGCTTTTTTGAAGTATATTGCTGTTATTTCTGTTAGGAAGTGTCTTGCTTCATCTTCTAGTTCTTCAGGTGTTACAGAGTAGACTGCAGACCTTTTCCCAGTAACAGTACTTAACTCTTGATGGAGTCACTATTTGCTTGCCAACTTAAATAGATGACTTTTTGTAGCATGTTACTGTCAGACATGGGTTTTTTCTTCAGGCTCCGGTCTATTTTTGTAGTTTTCTATGTGCACTTTTGAACTGTTGATATCCTTTTTAAATTACGATGTTCAGAACAGGCTGTGCTGTTCTCATACTTCTCGTAGTCATCATCTTTTTTAAAAAAAAAAAAGTAATTTTCCTTTTTTCATCAAGGATCTAATTTTTTCACACACAGCTGTGATGAATTAGACTTGACTGCTTCCCTTCCCCTCTCCTCTCCACCCCAGTGATATGGTATCTGTTTTCCTTTTTACAGGCTGCTCAAAGCAGCAAAATAAGGTATACACTGTGGAAATTGCCATTTTTTTGTCATAATCCTACTTTGGGGAATGGATCTCTTCACTACTGAAAAAATATGTTTCTTATTCTAGTCAATAGCTAGATTACGTCTGTCACATACACAATTCACACTGCTTTGTGTTTGCTTCCAGGATGTTTTTCTTTTTTTTTTTCCCTCAGCAGACAAAGTGTTTTCAGGTAGATTTGTAGATACGGGGTCAAAGAAATGAGGAAAGTAGAGCACTGTTATGTTGGTATTCTAGCTCTCTTATATTTGTTAGGTTTTTTTCTATATGACAAGAAGGTCCAGTATTTGTATGAAAGCGAGTGTCTTCATTTTTTAGGGAACAATGGAAGATAAGATCTATGATCGTCAGGTAACAAAACAGTCATTGTCTTTCCGGGTTGTCGACCAACAGCAAGTTGAACGGCATTTTACTATGAATGAACTTACAGAGCTGTACACTTTTGAGCCAGATTTGCTGGATGATCCTAATTCAGAAAAGAAAAAGAAGAGAGATACACCAATGTTGCCAAAAGTAAGTTGATGCACATCACTAGGAATTACATGCTATAAAAATAACTTACATCTGTTTAAGGACATGGGGTATTTGGTCCTGGAAGAAGACTGCTGTGATTTCACTTTAGAGCAGTATTTTTCACTTCGAATGGAGGTGAATAGCAGGTACACAATAAAACATGTAATTAATATAGCAGATGGTATAATGAACTAGATAATGAGTTTCCCTTCAATGTAATGGGCAGTATAAGAAAAAGATCTTAAGTTAAAAGACAAAAATTTAAAATCAGAACAAACAAAAATACTTTTTCACACAATTTGAGTGAATAGAAGTTTTACTGCAGGAAGCTGGAAGCCAAGAACCAAATTAACATCTAAGTGGGTGCTGGTGGTACCTAACATTACCTCAATTTGTGATAACATATCTGTGAGGTGATACTATACTTCAAGGTCTGGGTTTTATCTACCTAGGTAAGACTTCGCAAGAGTCACATTAATCCATGCTCTCCTTTGCCAAGCCTTTTTGTTTTTTAGTTCCCTGTTTAACTCTTCTTGTAGGGACCATTAATAGAGATACGGTAGAGACAGGGAAAAAGTTGCACTTATTTGCTGTTTAAGTGAGGAAAACTGGACAAGCTAAGAATTTCGTAAGCTATTTTTAATGTTGCCAGTACTAGCAGAGACCAGTGACGTTTTTGTAGACAATCATTTACACAACTTAGTGAGAATGCTGATCTGTACTCTGAGATAGTTTGAAGTAGTGACGTCAGACCTTTTTCCAACTTGGTGCTAAATGAACTTTTAAGATCATAATCGTTTGTTTTCACTGAGGCCTGCCTAAATCTATTAGTAACGGATGTGGCATGTCTAGTAGTGGTTCATTGTCACTGCTCTACATAGTAGTGGTTCATATCCTGTGTGGTACTTAGGGAACTGAAACATTTGCTACCTGAATTGAAAAATAAAAAATATAACTTTTACAGTCAGGCAGAAGTAAACTTCAGGGGAAAGAATAACTGGTTCAGTTATTTTATTCTTTTTTTCCAAGTCAGTTTGTATTTAAGATTACGCTAAGGTTTTGTACTTTGTCTAATTATATTCTTTGTGTATGTGGTCTGCTAATGACTAATTCATCATTAAGCTGTTGTGCAATTATCTTTGCTTCTTACCAGGTAAATAGCTAGTAAATGGTAACATGTAAATGTGTGACCCGTAGTTAGTTAACTGGATACATTTCTGAGTTACTGTTGTGTTTAGGTCATTATACAGTGTCTGGGTGAGGGGAGGGAGGTTTTCCACTTCGTAATTCTATTAATTTCCAAGGAAAGATGGTATGCTTTCCATTCTAGACTATCTGTAGACCACTATAATATAATAAATTGTGGTCAGGCATCACATTGGCATTCTTAATAGTTAAGCCATTCTCTGAAACAGTCTATTAGACCACCTACAGTGTCGGTGCAGCTGCCGGGGGGATTTAGGAAGTGTTAGCCGTGTAAGTGTTAGTCACTGTTGCACATGCATTTTAAAACCCTTGAAAACAAACTTTAATGACTGTATCTAAGCTCTTTTTATGACAGTGTTTCTCACTGTAAGCAGTAAGTTGTAGGTGACTGAAAATTTTATTTTACCTTTTTACTATGTTGTACATTTTTTATTTTGGCAAATTCATTTTTTTTTAGCTCCTAAGACATCCTCCTTTAGGTTGTAATTAATGGTATTTATTTTATCTTTTTTACGTTCTTAGTTATTTTATGCCATATACATTTATGCTTCCACAAACTCATAGCTAATGCATCACCATTTGCTGCTGCTACTTATTTTTAAGAAAATAAAAATAGGTTGAAAACCTATGAAGCAACCAAGTATGTTTACTCAAAGCATTGATCAATCCAATGCAATAATCATATTTTGGAAGTTACTTGTTTCCTTTTACAATAATAAATTAATTAATGAATGAAGTATAATGTAAAAGAGAAAGCTTAAAAACCCCAAACTTAGTTTATCATTCAGTTTAAAATACTAAGTTCGGTATTAGTTCTCTTCCAACCATCAGTATAAGGTTTGTGTAAGTTAAGTTGAATACAAACTTTTAACCAAGTCCCTGGCTGTAAATAGGGCAAATCTGTGTACTGGAATTCTCTTTGTTTTTTTCATGGTTTTAGCAAATGGTATTGAATGGAATTCCGTCCTTTTAAAGATTTGCATCCTAGTATATACTATGTGCACATTTCTAATCTGTTTTTCATGTGTCGCTGGTATAGTTGTGGTGAAAACTTCTTCAAAATGTTAGAGGCGGGAAAAGTGTTTCTAGGAGTGCTAATAAAAATCAGTAGCTGTCATCATGTAAAGTATTGCTTGCAATTTGGGCTTTGGGCAGGGAGTCTGAGAGTAGGAGTGAAGTCTGTCCTGTCAGGCCATCAAATATGCCTGAGTGGTGAGTTATCGTGAATGAATCCTGGGTAGTTCAGCCAAGGAAAAATGCCAAGCGATTAGTTAGATTTAGGGTGACTTCTCTGCTGATTTGGCATTGACCTGCCTTGCCTGGCTGAGCAGTGCTTAGTGCCAAGGTAGAAAACTGTCACAAGGGTGTTTATATTGGAGAACTCTGTTTCATTTGGTACTTATGTTTACTGTTTTGATGATCCCACTTTTTTCTAATTATTTTTAGCTGCATTTGTCTTCCCTGTGAAGCTCAGCTGATTGGGATATTTTATTTTCATTTTATCCACAATTAGGTTCTTGCTTTGCACATAAAACTGAGCTAGTCCAGTAGTTGCAGTGACTCCTTCCTTGATTCCTGTGATCTGTTTAATTGAATTGTGGCTCATGCCTTATTTATAATATCGTAAGTTTAACTTTTATGTTTTATTTCCTATTCTGTCTTTTTTTGGTCTATCCAAACCTCTGCAATACTATATAAACAATCAAAAGCAAGTATCGACTGTAGGAGATGCTGCAGTGGATGTTACTCTCTAAATTGTGCAAGATTATTCATTCAGAAAGTTAACTATTCCTTATTTCAGTGTAATTTTAGCAGAGGTGCATGATTTAGCTTTATAATTATAAAACTTATTAAAAATTTAATTTAACAACACACTTGGAGCATATTTTTTTTAAAGTTGATTAAAAAGACTATTGATATGCTTATGAAAACCTTTTATTGTAACATCGATTAATTACACAGCATTTGGAGATTAAAATTTTCTTTAAGATCATGTTGCATGATATTCCAATGCTCTGTTCATGGTAAGTGCAGCACACCCAACCTGATCTCTGGAGCTCTTAGCTGGAAACAAAGGCCACTAAAACTTTACCTGTATTACTCTTCCATCATTGAGCTGTCTGCCCCTTGCTTACAAAGACTGGGCTGCTCCTTTATAATTACCAGCGAAGCAAAATAGGCATTTAGGCTAAAAGAAGGCTTTAGTTCTGTCTCTTACAGGTTTTGTGTATAATTGTCTCTCTTTGTCTTCAGGCCTCTTTTACATCTTCAAAGCATAATCTGTTGAACAATGTTATCGCTGTGTAATTTTGCTGTTGTGCAGAGACAGTAAGGTAAGGGATTACCTTTGTAATCCTCAGCATTGGTGTGAAATGCCCAGTAAGAACGCATAAATATACTAAAAGTGTCGAGTGGAGATACAGCCGGGCTCTGAAAGAACAGATTCCTCAGAACATGGGCAAAAAGATGTTTGAAAGTACGCTTTTTAGACTTGGCCCCTTCAAAGCATGCTTTTTAGAGGGTGTTCTGAATAGGAATTTGGTGAAATGTTCTCCATCTTTTCTTCAACCATCTAAGCATGAATGCGGAAAAACCTGGAGGGGTGATAGGTTTTCTGCTGGATGTCTGCTCAGTCAGAGAACTTCTTGATTTCAGTGACACCCCACAGCGGGAAGGTTCTTTAGGTATGCAGCCAGGAATCGTGTATGTTGAGGAAGAGTGATTCAGAGCTGAGCATTAGGGTTCTTCTTGTAACTCCTAGTTTTAACACACTTCTCAACTTCTTTGATGTAAGGAAAAAATGTTTTTTTAATTCTTTTGCTTCTAATGGGTTAGGAGAATTCATTCTATATTGTTTTAAAAGTCAGAAGTAAAGCCGTTATGTGAGTGAAGAAACAAATACTGCTTGATTTTTAAAACGTATCCTTGAGAATTTTGTTCTTGCAATAATCCAAGTTTCAAAGACCAGTTTTCTTAGAAAGCATTGTTAGGGGGGAGGGAGATGTTGAATGTTGCTATTTTATATAAAAAGCCACACAGCTAATGTGCAGTATGTAGCTTTCCTGGAAGCTTATCAAAGTTTCATGTCAACTTTTAATTTTAGCAGCAGTTTTTTGCCCTTTGCAGTCTGAACAAGACCTTCAGGTTTTCGAGGAGTGCTGAGGAACCAGTGTGTACAGTTCTTGCGGGGGAAAATGCCTATTGCACTACAACCATAACTTCATAGTGCCATTTCTCTGCCCTTACCCCTCTGAAACAGCTTCTACGTCTCGAACAATGTAAATACTTGGTTTTAACAGAATATTTTTATGAACGTTGTTCACATGAATTACTAAATTAGTCTTAACTTCCACTGCTTGATTTTATTCATCCGCTATCCCTGCAGAGTTGAAAAGGACTACTTTAGAAATTCAGTCCAAAGAAGGTGTAACAGGTGTCTTAAGACTCAGTAATCACTCAGTCAAATTTGCTGTATTTAAGTATAGAAATAATTACTGTATATAGACCGTGAGCTTCATGCAAATGTAGTGACTCGTTATCTAACACAGACTAAAGGCATAAGCAGGTTTTGTTATTATTTCTGTAGAGTAGCAGTTCAAAAGGAAAAGATGGTGTGAAGTGAGAAAATTCTGTTTAACGTATTAGGATTGTATTTCGGGTGTTACATTTTACTTTGCTCTGAATTTAATAGTGGATCTGGAGTCTCTTTTTAAATCAAGATGAATTATGACTGGGCTATTGGTTTGGGTTTTTTTTAAAGTAGGTTCTCACAGACTCTTAACACTCAGCTCCCGAAGGATTG